>NC_072452.1:14310278-14610278 GCF_027596085.1 Anoplopoma fimbria
TGGTATGACATGACTAAAGATATTTTGTTTAACACTCCACCTTTCATCCACAGTGAGCAATGATGCCCTGCGTGGTGCCAATCCCCAGGCCGCAGCCCAGGTGCTGCAGTGGGTGAGCTTTGCTGACTCAGAGATCATCCCTCCAGCCAGCGCATGGGTCTTCCCCACTCTGGGAATCATGCAGTTCAACAAGCAGGTGTGCAGCCCAGCATTTTCTAGTTAAGCTAAAAACTGATTATTTGTTAGCTGTGGTGGAAGCTTGGTAACCATTTCAGTTAGCCAGAGTGTCTTGTGCTTTATTTAAGACTTAACGCATGACCATGTCATAGAGTTTATATGTTGTGTAATTTTGCCTAGTCATTCTTCTGTCTGGGTCTGTCCAGGCCACAGAGCAGGCCAAGGAGGATGTGAAGAGGGCCCTTACAGTGCTGAACCAACACCTGAACACCCGTACCTTCCTAGTGGGAGAGAGGGTCAGCCTTGCTGACATCACTGTGGCATGTTCAATGATCTGGCTCTACAAACAGGTTTGGCATACACGCAGCACAAAGCCACCTTTTTCTTGCAGCAACACTTGTAATGAATGAATGTTTTGAGTTAACGTAGCTCTGTCCCCTTTAGGTCCTTGAGCCTTCTTTCCGTCAGCCTTACCCCAACGTCACTCGCTGGTTTGTCACCTGTGTCAACCAGCCCCAATTCAAGACTGTCCTTGGAGAGGTCAAGATGTGTGAAAAGATGGCCCAGTTCGATGGTGAGTAGAAGGCAGTAAAATCAGAAGACAAACATTGAGCGCATTTCTGGCTGCTGGAGCACACAGACTTTTGACAGTATTCTAAAAAAAAATTGCTGAAGTGTTAACAAAGATGTGTAACTTAATAGTTACATTTTCATTCTTAAATGTGAGGAGTAAATGGTTGTGGCTAAAGGATTGCTCCAAATAACTGGATGGCAAAAAAGTGTTACTACTTTATATAATACTGAATCCCTTTCAGGGACAGAAAGTTCCCTTTTAAACAAAAAGCCAATGTCTTGCAATTTTTTTCATAATTCATCTCCAAAGAACTAGCTAGAAATAAAGCTCACCTCTTTGGAGAAAACATATGGTCCCCGGTCTTGGGCAAGGCAGTGTCCAAACATGGCACCAAGTCTTAATCTGACAGGGGAAGATAAAATAAAGACCATGTTCATCCCAGTCATCTCCTTTCCATGAGTAATAGACTGGTTCATGCTATGGGCACAGTAATAAGACACTGGCCTTAGGCAATTGAAATAAGACAGAACTACTTAAATTGTATTAGTTTTGAGTCCAAAATCAAAGCCAAGTAATTGCAACATTGAACAGAAAACATGTTTTCAATGATCTGTTCTGTTTCTCCAGCCAAGAAGTTTGCTGAGATGCAGCCCAAGAAAGAGACACCACCTAAGAAAGAGAAGGGAGGAAAAGAGGCAGCCAAGCCCCAGGAGAAGAAGGAAAAGAAGAAGGAAGAGAAGAAGCCCGCCCCAGAGGAGGAGATTGATGAGTGTGATGCTGTTTTGGCCTCTGAACCTAAAACCAAGGACCCCTTTGCACACCTGGCAAAGAGGTAGAAATATATTTATGGTTTCCTTGTCAAGTTAATTGGTTTGCATTTCTATTGAGTTTTTTCCCTCACATTTAACTATTACTGTATAGATAAGCAGTGGCCAACCATGTCCCATGGAGAGCTAATAGACTGCAGGTTGCCAGTTGATCACTTAAGCAGATTATTGAGATTATTTGGTGCATTCAATGGCATATTGAACATTGAATGCAAGAGCTCTAACGGGCCTGATCACCAATCAGGAAATTCTCCTTCTAGAGGAAAACTGTTTATCCCCTGTCTGGGCAAGGCGGTGTCCAATCATGGCACCAAGTCTTAATCTGACGGGGGAAGAGAAATTAGAGACCATGTTCATCCCAGTCATCTCTGTTTAGTGAGTTAAAGGCTGGTTCATGCTATGGGCACAAACCAGATTGAACCTCCAGATCTACAGTTAAACATTTCTCTGTAAGACGTGTTAAGTTGTTTAAGTAGTCTGTATTGGCTCAGTTTTCCACCTCCTATAATGTTGTCATCTTAAAATTTTATGGGCAGCAACTGTCCATACTTTTTTTTTTTTTTTTTATAATTCTAAATTGCAAAACAAGAAATGGGTGAAATAAGTATGCGGGAGTAATTAAGAAGCAAAGGTTAGACCAAACATGTAGCTATGTGAGTAGTCGTATCCTTTATGACTAGGACTGTCGCAATAAATCATTGTAATCCATGACGTCAATGCTGAAAATCCCTCGAGCTGCGAAATACACCAAAAGCCATGAAGTCGTCTGCCTGCTAACTTAGAAATGCAATTGAATTAATTAGTTTGAAGGGAAAACTGCAGATTTCCATACTGCAGCTCACAGAGCTCCCCATGCGCATCCAATCAGAACACACTTGCAAAGTCTGCAAATTTGCGTGGTGACCACCTGCTAAGCTTGTGTTAAGACAAACACTACGCGGCCCACGTTTCCCTCACAGAACACACCGGAGTTCGTGGGCATGTAAGGTTCCCGCACTGCATTTTTGCAGAGCTGGTGTGTTGTGATTAATGTAGGTCTGTGTCCATATGGTGTATTTTATGAGTGTCGGTATCTTTTCAAATTGTTCCCAATAATAGGAGTCTATACATTCCCCTAGGAAAAAACACAGCACCCAGTTTTTTATTTTTTATTTTCCGCCTTTTATGTGTAGCCACTCGGAGTGCTTCTATTTGAAAATATACATTTTCAGAAATGGACAATGGAGAAGCTTATTTTGGCAGGTAGTGACTATCATGAACCTTATTTATCAGACGCACTATTATTTTAAAAGACCATTTGTGGGAGCAGGTGAGCTAGGCGGACACAGAATGTTGCTGGAGAGTTTTTTGCTTCTTGCTCTAATCTTTTGGCTGTCAAACTGGGCTGTGAAAAGCTCATCCGTACAAAATATAGAGGCAATGCATCCGGTTAGTGCTTATGGGGAATAAAACAATGTCAAACAAATAGATGGTTGCCCAAATATATAAAAAAAAAACTCAAGGGTGCTTCTAGTCTAGCCTACAACAGTAATCAGTGGTGATTGTTGTCATAGAAACATAAAAAAGCAGTCGGATCATTCTTTCCATAGAACGTTGTAATGAAGGGCTCCCTAGGCTATATTGACAAAGGCCCTTATGCTGCCTTAAGAAATGTAATCTATTTTGATACAAATCAGTGTACTGTAAAAATATGGGGAGCATATTTCGATAGCCTACTCTATTACAGTATCTTTAAGATTTCTGGGGCAACTTTATTTGTTTGTTTTGTGCTGCATTATACAGCATATTTTCAAAATATACCAGATGCATATGACCTAATATTTTCCCTATTTTTCTTTTCCAGCCCATTTGTCTTTGACGAGTTCAAGAGAAAGTATTCCAACGAGGACACCTTGACCGTAGCCGTTCCCCACTTCTGGGAGAACTTTGACCATGAGGGATACTCAATCTGGTACTCCCAGTACAAATATCCTGAGGAGCTTACACAAACCTTCAAGAGCTGCAACCTGATCACAGGTGAGACTCGGCAGCATTCAATCAACCAAACACTGAATCAAAGTCAATGATTTTTTATTTTTGAAAATCATGTTTGTTTTATTGTCACACAATGTGAATCAATCTCTACTTAAAGGTTGTTTCTAAATGATTAAGAAACTATTATTCATCTCACCTGGAGGCTTAGTGTGTAGATTCTTAAGTGACATAAACCAGGTTCCTAAATGGATTTGGCCCATATTTCTATGAATGTATTCTCTGCTCAGAGAATTCATAACTAAGGATAAGAGACCAGGTTTGTTTGATCAAAGCCTGATGTTTTAATCAATTGGGGAAACGCCTCCCTCTTAAGGGAAAGTGTTTGGTCCCCTGTCTGGGCAAGGCGGTGTCCAATCATGGCACCAAGTCTTAATCTGACGGGGGAAGAGAAACCAGAGACCATGTTCATCCCAGTCATCTCTGTTTAGTGAGAAAAAGGCTGGTTCATGCTATGGGCACAGAAAAAAAAACTGACCTTAGTGAAATTAAATAAATAGAGAACTACTCAAAAGGTGTTCTAGTTCTGACCTAATCTAAGTTGGTTTGGATCATCCAGATGAACTTGGAGTCAAATGTTCACTTAAGTCCTTTTTTTATATTACACCGATGTGCTAACTTTGTTTCTGTTGATTAATAAAATGTCTCAAATCCCTCCATGTTCTTCACAGGCATGTTCCAGCGCCTGGACAAACTCAGAAAGAATGCCTTCGCTAGTGTCATCTTGTTTGGCACCAACAACGACAGCACCATCTCTGGCATCTGGATCTTCAGAGGCCAGGAGCTGGCCTTCCCTGTAAGTTTTGAAAGGGGTGAACACATTTTCCACAAAGTCCTGACATAACACTCCCACCCTCAAGCATGTAGTGCTTGTGAACTGCCGAACTGATTTGGGCAGTCGTTCATGTGTATAGTTGTTAACATACTGCCGCAGCTAAACATTAAACCATTTTTTCCTGTGACAAAAGGTTTGATTAGATTATTCGGAGTTGATGAACCTCTCCCTCTTTGGGGAAAGTGTTTGGTCCCCTGTCTGGGCAAGGCGATGTCCAATCATGGCACCAAGTCTTAATCTGACGGGGAAGAGAAACTAGAGACCATGTTCATCCCAGTCATCTCTGTTTAGTGAGTTAAAGGCTGGTTCATGCTATGGGCACAAATTATTTTCAAGATCTTAAATTTACTTTAACTATTAGATGGTTTAGGTTGATGGGTGTCTCTGTTGCTGTTTGGGCTTTTGTCATTGACCTAATTAAGTGAATTTACTAAATTGGACTGCAGCTCACAATTGAACCAATATGAGATCATAGAGTCTTTTCTGTAAATGTGTTAGCTTGAAATTCTTAAATTTGTTAAAGCATGCACCAGAGCTCTCATGGTCTGCATTTCAATGCACACCTTGTGATGGTCAAATTATTTATTTATTTTTACTCGAAAATCATCTGACTATAAATTGTGAGGATACATTATCAATTCATCAGACCCCGAAGGTAATTCACTCGCATTAAAACAACGCATTGTTTTTATTCCCCTCCTAGCTTTCTCCAGACTGGCAGATCGACTACGAATCATATGACTGGCGCAAGCTGGACTCAAAAAGCGAGGAGTGCAAGACCATGGTAAAGGAGTACTTTGCCTGGGAGGGTGACTTTAAGCACGTGGGTAAAGCCTTGAACCAGGGCAAGATCTTCAAGTGAAAGGACACTGGGACAGTCTGAACAAAAGCACTCTTCGCTCTGCTTTCCAGCACTCCAAGTGTATTGACTCTCAGCCACCACGTGCTTACTTTACTGCAAGAATGACTTTGAATTAGTGTTTTAAGGCAGGAGTGAATTGTCTCAGTTGCCCCAAACTGTTTTTTTTTTTTTTTTTTGTTTTGACCTGCGAAATAAAGCATTTTCCACAATGCCATCTATGGGATATGATGTCTGTGGTTTGACTTAAGTCTGTTTGGTTTTTTTTAAGTTGTGTTGAATGGTAACAATCTACACATTTATTACATTTCATAAGAATGTACCGAGTCAGTGCCACCCACAAAAGTGACAAATTAAATGTCAACAAGAAAAACATTTAATCTAGTGCACACAATTATCAAATCATGCAGCGCTCTGCAACATCAGTTTATTATAATGGTCTAAACTAGAATTAAAAGCCTCGAAGTTGCGTTTTTTCAACACATGCCTTCCCAGTATAACTGCCCCTTAATGACCACCCTAAATGGCATTGCTGTGTGTGGTTGGCAATGCAGCAAGAGTTTAAACTTTTAACCGGGAGAATCGGGGAAACCAAGGTTTGTTTTTTTTTTGGTTTTTTTAAGCTGGGTGTCAAATCTCTGTGCCTCACTATAGAAGATACTAGAAACATTTATTCCACTTGTACTGCTGCTATGGTGAGCGGGTGAATAGATTAAGTTTACATCTCGGTTTGGAAACATTTTTGTTCAGAACAATTGAATTAGTTCCTTAGGGGCAGTTCAGTATTGCACTGTAACCCTAGTGTTCAGCTGATGCTGCAGTGTTTTCTTACACCAGCAGAGGGCAGGCAAAGACTTGAAATTGGGAACTTCCTGGGCGTGTTGAATGGGGAGCATCCAATAGGGAGAGAAAATTACTGGGCTGAGCTCCGTGGTTTACTCAGTCTAAGACAAGAATGCTGTCTGCTTTAAACTATGGGTTCTTGTTTTGATGTGTCTGGTGCTTTCCCAAGGAGTAGGATTCTGAAACATAATTGTATTAAGAACATCTACTTGAATGCCCTTTAAATGTTTCTACAAGACCAAGGGATAATATAAAAAAAAAAATAAGTTTCACTGAGTGAGTCAGCATTAGACAAAGTGAAAAGGCTGCATACTGACTACAATATAATTTAAGTTAACACTGTAAATAACCTGCACTGTTGTATATTAAGTGATTTAATTTGAGGATGCCTTATTTACAGGCAGATAAAAAAATCTGTATGATTGGACCACACCCCACCTAAATGCGGAAGTGTAATGTTTCGGTGCTTACTTCTGCAAGTTGGTACCGTTAATTCCTTTTACAGGAATAGCGCATGTTTGTAGTCTGCCATTTTCTCTGCATACATGGATGCAGCCATTCTTTTCGCATAAGACTGAATGCCTAAATTGAAAACTAAACCTTTCTTTCCTAATGAGTGAGGAAAATATTTCTAAAGCTTCATGATTGTATTCTGTGTCCTGTAGAGTAAATATTGGACTGCGAATACCAATCATTTGGTTTAATCGGACCCTCCCAACCATATTGTGGTTTGTATTGCACTGTTGATCATTTGTTCCTGGTCGTTGCCACACCTGCAACCTGGCGTATCCTTTCTCTTCAGCTATAACTGAATTCCTTTGTTTGTGTGCTGTCTATAGCTTCCAGTAAAATAGGACACCTGGGCTAACCCATATCATGATTTCTGTTCATTTATATTCATAGTAAAATTCACATCTTTGAATGTCAGTTTAGAGGTGCTCAGTAATGATTGAGCACAATCAATCATATTTTTATCCCTGAGAATAATAAAATCTAAAACAGAAGATCCTCGATGGATCAGTTTTTCTCTCTAACACACACTCACACACACACAATTGTGATGCACAAGAAAGGAAACCCATCCCGGAGTGAGTCAGAGCTGTAATTTTTTCAGACCCACTAAGCGTGAGTCAAGATGGTTTTGGTGCAACCATCTTCCGCCATAGTGTTGAATTAGGGAGGCCATTTTAGTTTGTTCTGTGGTCTCATGGAAATCAGAAAATGGAAATGTTCCCACAACAGCAAAGCTCCCAAGTCCTTGAACACATGACTCACCCATCCTGTGGATCGTGGTGGAAGAGGGCTGTAACTTGAGCAAATAGCTTCAACTCCATCCACAGCATCAGAGCAGTTACAACACCGCTGATGGCTAACCCTTTGATTGCTGAAGGAGTGGTGTTACAAAAGCCTTGTAATCATGCAATCAAATATAAAATGATTGCGATAAAAACGCATTCAGTTTAAAGCTCTTGAGGCACGTACTCTAGACAATGGCTGCGATATTCCAAACTATTTTTCTGGTCCTTATTTGTGTTTTGTAACTTCAGAGTTAAAAAGCAAAACTAAAGCCAACCACAAGAACAATACGCAGTTTTATGCCAACAGCAAAAAAAAAAATTCTTCCAGTCCTGCCAACCGTCCTCACCCTGGTCTTTATTTCTCTCTTGGCCTCACTCACTACTACTTCTTCCTTCCTCTCTTCCTCTCTCCTTGCGCTCTGGACATATTTCTATGTCCATACATGTGCTGGTGGTGGTGGTGTGGAGGGGGGGAGGGGAGGGGGGTTCTTAAAAACAGTTGCAGCAGCTAGGAGTGGCGAGGGAGGAACATAGAGAGGCTGTATTGTTTCCCCACATAAGGTCCCTGTGTGGCTGTCAGCCCCCTGTAGGAGCTTAATGCATGTGCCGAGCATCTGGTGGTGGAAGAGACACATCTGGAAAAGAGTGAGGCGGCCGGCGGGGGGCTAGGAACGGCGAGGTGAAGGGCTAACACTGGGGAGTCTGAGGCTGAAATCCGACAAAGTTTTCTTTAAAGAAGCTCAATATATTGCAAATGCTATTGCTGAAGAAGTTGTCCTACGGCTTTAGCGTTTTGGTGACTCAAAGTTGTAATTAAATAGTAGAATGAGCAATTTCTTTTTTGTTGTAGCCGCAACGTCTTTAAATAGATATTTTTCTTCTCCTTTAGAGTTGTTTACAGCTCTGCTACAGTGTCTGGGCTTAATGGTCAGAATAAGAGTGCGTAAGTATTGTCAGACTGTCGTAGGGGCGTCTCTAGGCGAACAGAAACAACACTCAGCCGCCACACATACAGTCCCACCCTCTGAGTTTTATGGAGTTTCCCTTAGACCCTAGTCTGGGTTTGGGCATGCAATCCCACTGAGACACAAACACACACACACACACACACACACACTAAACTTGAACAAAAGCAAACGGGGCAGGAATATGGATTCTTAGTCAACACTTGAGGGCTTCTCCACCTTAAGCATCCACCCTTTGCATACGAGGTTCTGCTAGGGACATGTGAATGCTAGACTGGTATTCTAGGGAAGGCAAGTAAGAACAATGACAGACGCATGTAAAGCAGGGGGATATGTAAAGCATGCAAACATTTGATGGTGCTAGAAATGCTTTTCTACATACAACCTGATGTATCTGTTTCCATTAGGCAAGAAATGAGACCTTCTTGTCTTAAACTCGGTTAAGGACTGAGGGGCGTTTTCTGCTCATTGGTGCACTTTGAGGGGGTGTGAGCTTTCTCTGTGCACTAAAAGTCAGCATAGCAATTTAGTACTGGAATGGAATGAAGGAGGTCAAAGGTGATTTTGCTGAGGGGTAAATAGCTGAAGAAGGCGAGGAAAGACAAGATGATATGTTCCAGCATCCAAGGAGGCTTTGCTCAATAACAATGCTTGCAAGAAACATACTTAAGTTGAAGTGGGACATGATTGTTTTGGAAAAGGGATTATTTATTAGTTATTTATTGCTTGGTTTGCGTTGCCCTGAAACAGAGGTTGCCAGTGTGAGAGTGGAGAGGAAAGTGCGTGACAAGAGGGAAGAGCGAGAGAGGTACGGCGGAGGGAAAACAGACAGCCCCTGCACTTTTGGACATGAAACCCCAGAGTTGCCTCTGGCTCATATTACCAGAATCTGGAGGTGGGGCACTGAATGATGTTGTCAAACTAAAGCAAAACTGTTATACGCAGTACGAATACAGGGCGTATAAATATTGATGGAAAAAAATAATAATAATTGATTCCCTTTCTTCATCCTTCAAGTAGACATACTACCTTCAAATGGAACTCATCATTGTTTACTACAAACACTACATTTAAAGGGTAGTCATAATAGCTTCGCAATTACTTTGTGGTTTGGTTGTGTTCTGATCCTTCAATTTTCACATTGGCTCCAAGCTATTCATTACCTTTACCATGAAACACAACTGCAATTGTACCTTGTTGTAAATAGGTACTTTGCAGGTATAAGAACTGAAATCTGCACAGTTCAGAGTAACTTACATTGTTTTAAGACATTCACTAGACTTCCTCCAGCATTGTTTGGTTACGAAAGTGGCAGTTTAGCTCTGGGTGAGCTTTCTGAACAAACAGGTACCCCAACACTGCATGTGAACACATAGATTGCAGGTTCATGTATTGACTTGTTGGTGGTTTACGGTTTACATCCCACCCAAAGACAGAGTTGGAGTGTTGGAGCATTTACAGCTATGACTGGAATGTGCAGCCAAGGAAGGTGTCTGCTTCTGTTGAAGCACAACAGATGGGTGGTGAGCCAAAGGGAGGAACGACTATTGCAAAACCCTGCATTCGCTTGGGATCAATGATTCAAAAATAGTTAACAGTGAGAGATTGTCAGAACCTGTATAGAAATTGATCACATAGTGGACTATCATATGCACACACAGAAGTATCTGTGTCTTCAGTTTCCAGTTTCCAGGGACTGATATGTCGAAAGACAATTGAGCATCAGTAATACACCTCCAGGCAAGTCTTCTGTAACGTAATTACTCTGACTGCACATCGTGACAGCAGGCCAAGACTGAACATGTGAAAGGTGTTCCCGACGTTAGTCTGTTTAGAATATTCTAGTGTGCAGACATGAAAAGCCGGGGGGGGGGGGAGGAATCATCTAATCTATGAAAAAAACCCAATTACAAACAAAGTAGAGCAGAGTAAAGTTCTGCATTACAAACTGCTTTGTGGCATGTGATATTTATCCATACACACACAGAGCATTGCTATGGAAACACCCCTGGAAGTACCTGCCCCCTTGCTTATTATGTTGCCATAGCAGCCATCCCAGAATAGTCTCTTTTTTTCTGTCTCTGTCCCTCCCCCGTGTTCGTGACTCACAACTTGCAGTGGAAACCACATTTCATCTGTGTCTCATTCCCCTTTTTTTTCCCTTTACATTCTTCTCTGCACCAAAGGAACAGCTCGCCTTTCTGAATCATCAGTGTGTGCATGTGAGTGAGGGAGCACGCGCTCCGGGGGAATTCCAATATGATTACCAATGATGAGTTACTATGGTGATGGCAAATATCAGGCGGAGAGACCTATGTGTTGCAAGATAGTGTTGGCTATCTGGAGTTCTGCACACTGTCATTAGCTGACTGTGAGCTCTTTGTAGTTGTTATCTCTCCATGGATACACGCTGCTCTCAGTTGTTACATGAGGTCCACTTTGTTTTGAGAGGTTGCAATTTGTGGTCTGCTTACTCACAGGGTCCCAGGAACAGGATAGCTAAAAATCACACGTGCAATAAGGCGTTGCATACGATGCAACAAATGATGCATCTGACAATAAAGTTCAGTGAACTCTTTGCGCATCATCTCTCTTTTGCTTTAGTTCCATGGTCCCGAACTAATTTGCCAAGAAGATGAAGGAAATCCAATTATCTGTGCTAATTAAATTAAGTTGAATTAAATTGGATTTCTAAAACAGGATGAGGCCAATCCTTAACTTTCACAGCAAATTTACAAGTCAGGAATGTTCCAATTATATTCAAAGCTTCACTGGTCTCAGTATGAGCAAATAAAGAATGGAAGGAAAAGCCAGTGATTTTTGACCATGGTTAGCAGTTTCAATTCTGTTCAAATATGTTTTGAAATTGTTTCTGGCAAAATTAAATGAAATAACGTAAAAGTAAGCAGCAGAATGGCCCCTTTCATCATTTTATTATTATATATTATGGGATTATTATGTTTAAGAATAATACATATGCAGAATGTTATTGTTTTTGCAGGCTGAGGTGGAGCAAATGGTAAGTACTTAATATGCTGGCAGGTAATCATATAGCGTTCACTAAATGCTACTGAATTACTTTATTACATTCCACCACTGATTATAAAGAAAGGATTTCACTTTTCGAGATAGTAATGACTATATGTTAGACAACTGTGAAGTGCTGAATATCACGTGTTAATAAATAACATTAAGGAAGTTCTATTTATTTGCACAAAACTTTATTAAACTATTTACTTAGACTATCCAGTTTATTAAACATATACTGTAGAAAAAGTTGAAATTCAGGTTATCCAAAAAGTAATTGCATTCATTTTATTCAATTTGTTTCTTAACCTTATATTTTGTGTAATTCCATGACATAATATGGCATTGCATAACATTACATTACATTAAATGTCTGATTATAATAGCATGTAAATTTGAGGCTTAGTTTAAGGATAAGGATAAGCGTAAGGTTGAGTTTAAAGATGGGTCTCGTCCGAGCGAGGGTGCCGAAAGTGTGTGTGGTGTGTGTGTGGTGGGGGGGGGGGGGGTAGTAAGAGGAGAAGGGGCCATTGGCCAAATGGTTTTACTTTGATTTGATCGATATTTTTTATCTCCACAACCCAGTGAAGAAATTCTAGTTTCAACATTCAATTGATGTGCAATCCAGTGTGTTTTTATAATCATTCACATATAACAGATAAAATACAATTGTCTTGTTGCATCTATTAGTCCATAGTTAAGTACTCTGAACTGAGATAGCCAATGCTGCAGGGGTGATCACACACAACTTACATTCGTCACCATCTTTATACAAGAGAAACTGATATGTTCTTTTTTATGATTCCTTGTAAACAGTAGTGGGAAGATAACGCTCAAAATGTATGCTGTTTACTTTTGCAGCCTTTTTGACTCATCTTCAGCAATATCACATTTATGCATTTATGTAGAGCACAAGATGAATCTGTAGTACACTTGCTTTGATATTCTTCAACACTGACAATGCCTCTTTGAAAGTGTTTATCCATTTGTCTCTCTTCAGCAGTCACAATATTCACACTGTTGCATTGTGTTAAAAAAATCTAATGAAATTGGTATACAAAGAACTCCTCCATCTGCACACAATAGGGTATGTGTAGTGAGTCCCCGATTTTACTACTGATCTTGACAACAAGTGACCACAAATGAAGCAAACAAGATCAGTTTCCGTGAAAGCAGGCCTTTGAATAAGTATTTATGAAAATCAGTATTTTGTTTGTTATACTTGTCTTTATATTTCAAATAAATCCCAAATGCTATCATTATGAAAATGTGACAGAATTATTGAAGTTACTGGTTACACCTTGCAATGCTTTTGCAATACATGTTGTTCTAGTCACATGGAATAAAAGAGGGATAAGAAAAGGGGAAAAAAGAATAGCACACATTGAGTTAACTTCTCAAAATGTTTTTTGGAGTATAACCCTTCTATTGTATCTCATGTTCTCACAAATTATCTTGATGACTCATACAAACAAGTCCATGTGCCGTGTACACTGTGTGCATTGTCTGGATTTAGGAAAGAATTTCAGCTGATAATTGTAACACTTTGCCAGTGTAATACATGGGTTTTCTCTCTTTTTATCACATCCTTATCATTTTCAGCTATTTTCAAAACTATTGTTCATATTTTTGGGTTAAAAACTCTAATGAGATGTGTTCAGATAGTCCCTTGTATCTGATTAAACCTTGGTTACTCAAATGGGCAACTTCCACCCATCTGGCGCTGATGCAAATAATGGGCAGTTGCTAAAGGATCCCTGATAGAATACAAACAATCATTATGTCGAGGTGGGGTGTCATTTTGCTTAATTGTATCACAAGTTACAGTTCTGCTCAGGCCAATGCCATGTGACTTCCCTTATCCTGCGGGAGACATTAATCATACACACACAGTCACAAATACACAAACAAGCATACACAGACACACACACACAAACACACACACACACACACACACACACACACATACATTCAACCGTCCATACCCATCTAATCCTTTGATTTTCCTCCCCTCGGCAGTCTGAGCTGCCCTGTTTTCATTGTAGTCATGGGCCGTGAGTCATCGAGCGTCTGAGCCAAGCTATTTGCGCTGGTTCACACTGGCTGACACACCTAAGCCCAGGAAACACACCCATTCCCACATATCCTTGTATTCAACTATAGTGACCTGACACAAAGTGGTGACAGTCAGAGACATTTCAGTTTGCTAAAACATGCCCTGTATGTGCAAATTATTAAGGATATCTCCTTTTTAGTTGATTAGTTTTGTCCCAATTGCACAATCCACATTTTAGTTGCGTCGAGGCTCATTCTTCAACTGTTCTTCTTATCGTTATCTTTTTATCTTGATCTTTAACTCCTGTTTTGGATTGATTTAGATTAAATACCTAACAGGTCAATATGTAATCAAGCTGTTTATCAGTAGTCACCTCACCAGTGAAAGAACGAGCTTTTAAGTTACAGTGAAAGCTTGTAAACATGATCATAGTGAGTAGTAAGGAACACACAGCAGGGACAGTGTTTTACTGTGGGGTTGTTATTTGACCTTAAAGACTTGAAACCTAAAAGTTGTTGAGTAGAAAACAGCTTACAAGCCTGCCGCTGTTTACATGTGCACACACTTTAGGAGTTGCTTGTCCGGAAGCGCCATTTACCTTGAGCTGAAACTGTTCTTCAAAGGCAACAACAGCCACACCTCAGTGGCAAAGAGTCAAACGTGTGGAGCTGAGCAAACAGGTGCAGTAGCAGGACACTTTGTGTGAATATCATAATGATTCTTTTCACCGATTAAGCCACATCGTTGAAAAGTACCAGATGGTTTCTCTTAAAACAACGTGTACAATATAAATGATCTCTGCATGAAATGCAATATAATGCATGTTGTTCACCTACTCATTTGCAGCATATAATTAAGAACCTTCCGAGCCCTACAGATATGTGAAAATAATTGTTACATAAAACATGGTTTCAGTACAAAGAGTAAAGCAATGTCACTCTTCATACAGAGTTCTTTAGGATCTGAATTTACTTTTCATATAGTTGGGATTACTTTTTCACTTTTATCTCAGCATATTCACAATTACAGACAAAAACACAAAAATGCATGCACACACACTGTGGGGATTCTTCTTTTTCAGGAGGAACAGCACCCTGTCTTTAAGAGAAAACTAAATCAGAGCTGTCTTAGCACATCATGGTGTAATGTGGTAATATTAAAGTACATGTGTCCGCTCATGTATGAGCGTGTGTGTCTGTGTGCCACTCCCTGTTCAATCTTTGCAAAGCAACGCAATAACTTCCTCTGTGTACTCCTTGCATTTTTGCCATTTCATCTAACTAAGCATGGGTGAGACATGTACAAGGAGGAACAGGGTGTTCAAAGATACTGAACATTAGTGAAAGAGAAAAACAAGAACACACATCCTCTTTGCAAAACTGGATGCACGAACATATCCTAAATTTGTGATTTTCAACCAGGGCGACTAGAGTAACTCAACTAAGTTAAAAAATAGAAATTCTGTTCTGCTGCTAAATCGCCAGTTACAACATTTAGTTACCACAGTCTACAGTTTGCTAGCTAGCAGTGGTGTACTGGCCATCTGGTATGCCAGGAGAAATCCCTATGGGCAGCAGCATCAGTGGGTCAGTGGACCGTCAGAGAATCCATTAAGTTTACCAGCCATCCCGCCCTGTCCGTCACCTTACTGGCCCTATTTGTGTGCATGAGAGCGTGCTGGTCCACAGTAGCCTGCTCAGTTGCTACTGTTGGGGCTACTAAACTGTGAATAAATAGTTTGGAGCCTCACAATTTCCCGAAATGACATGTTTCACGATCAGATTTGACAACATTTGAAAAGTCTAAGAGCCGCACTATTGAATTATTTTATCCCCATTCAAGTTAGCATAGGGCTAAACCAGAAGCATGCTCTGCCCATAGAGCATGTGCATTAACATTCTGCAAAAAGGCCAACATATAGTATATACTGTAACTCAACATTTGTAATCAACCCTCACCTACGATTGGGCGTCGTTTCAAAGTCTTCCGTGGATACTACTGAAAGTAATGGATGAATGGTTGAAACAGTTAAAAGCTTTCTAAAAGCTGGTGATTCTACTGTTGACAGAAGCTGCATATATTCATCAACATTCTCTGTCACAAGCCTCGGCTCATTTCTCAGGATTCAAGCATATTAATGGCAGATCCAGAGAAATCCAACTTCCGTCGCCTCAGCTTGCTCATGTAATCGTCCTCAGCCTTTCTCTTCTGCTTACTAGTAGCAACGTAATCCGACTCAGTTAGAGTGAACCCTCAACAGCACCAGGCTTCCCTTTACATATTGCACTTGACTTGTGATTGATATGTTCATGTGCTATCCTTTAATAAAGTGAAAGTAATGGGAGTTCACCCATAATGGTATTTTGGTAAGACGATTCTTCTGGGAGTGGTGTTTTGTGGAAACTTAATTTTTGGTGGTAACGAAACTGGAATAATATTACCAAAATCCTATTAGTAATGTGTTACATTACTTTGTTTCTTTTTGTCTTAAAGTAATGTATTACTTTAAGATGTTACTTTTGTAAGTGTTACCCTCAACACTGGCAGCAGCAGCATTGTGAGAGAGTATAACGGAGACATCATTCAGAACATCAAAGCTGTAAGAGGAACTGTACCTATGACTATGATGTTTCACTCTAAAAAAAGTCTTTCATGTGACTCTACTGGCTACTACAAAAATATGCTGGGGAGAGAGTGCGGTCTTCATACTGACAATGAATGAGATTAGTATTACAATGCGTTTAAAATCTTGGATATGTTTTATAATCCAAAACCGAAATAAAGTTATGTTACTTTAAACATGCAGCTCTTGCAATTCAGTAAGACTTGGTTCAGGGTGGGCCCTGTTAAAACTAAAGAAAACTAAAAATCCTGTCTTGTAAATACCCACTTTGTCTTTTAAGTAAAGGACTCACTCAGTCATTTTTGTTAATGATAACTTTGTGTCAGTTTGTGTGCAGTAGTTTAAACACTGTTATAACATGTTTATGCTATTGTCGAGCATATGACATTGTGGTGTGTTGCTCTGTGTACTTTATTCTTACTCTAAAATGTGAAACAAAAACTGATGAAAAATGATTTAAAACAGTTTCAAATTGTTTAAA
The DNA here is from genome assembly GCF_027596085.1 of Anoplopoma fimbria. Lineage (NCBI taxonomy): Eukaryota > Metazoa > Chordata > Actinopteri > Perciformes > Anoplopomatidae > Anoplopoma > Anoplopoma fimbria. The sequence goes on from NC_072452.1 coordinate 14,326,875, forward strand.
TAGATTATTGAATGGCAATAAGTTAAGAAACACAGATAAAGCAGGTTAGGCTGGTACACTGATCGTTGTGTAAGCATTTATGCAAGCGAGTTAAAGTCCGCTGCAGGCTGCAAGTTGCAAGTTGGATAAGAGGTGTGTCACATGTCTTGAATTAGCTTAAAGCAGTCAACATGTGTCTTCCAGTTTTTTTTATTGTTATTGGCAGCAAAGATGAAGCTCAAAATATCCAAAGCTGTCCTGCTTGAATAATTTATTATATGGCTAAAACAATGTCACTGATAGTTGCTCACTTTTATATTATAATTATTTTATTATATTTTGATACAAGCAGTTTCAAAAACGCTGACTGCTGGTACAAGTTTGGTGATAACTGTAGGTACTTATGGACATTTTAATGTAGTTCTTTTATAGTAAATAACCTTTTCTCTCCATTTTTTTTAAAGCTGAAGTTACTTTTCCTGTTGCATGTCATCGGAGCCCTCCATCAGTGGGTGGTCCCTTGGCTGCTGGGAACCACTCCCTCGCACCGATTCCCTCCCCTGTAGTCCCCTCCTTCTGCAAACCAGGAGTCCTACCCAGGCAGCTCCCTCTGACCACTCTGCTCAGCCCATAGGAGCAGCAGCACAGAAAAAAAAAAGTTTAAATCAACTCAGAGCAGAGGAGGGCGGGAGAGAGGGGGAAGAAAACGCCCTGGAAACTTTGGTTGATCGAGAAAAAGGAAAAGAGTGACAGGATCCTAACAGACTACACAGTTGTGACTGGAAGAAGTGCTTTTCTTGGGCTGGGGTGAAGGGAACAGGACACGTTTTCAAGGATGCTCAAGCTGGTGTGAGGCTTCTTGGGCGCATAGCGTACAGGTAAAGATGCACTTTTTTATTTCCTTAGATTTAAGTTAATGCTTTTTTAAAACCTTTGTTTGTGAACTCTTTTGCCAGCTGTGCTTTGCATCAATGTATCTGATTGTTAATTTTGCTGAAAAAAAGCTAATCCCTTAAAACAACCTGGCTTTAGTTTAAACAACTACGTTGCAATATCCAACATTCCTGTAATATTCAAGGCAACTGCAGTGAGTGTGTGTAACAGTGGTAAGATTATAGTGACTTTGTCCTATACTTATAGTGACTTTGTATTATATGTGTTTAGCTTCTGTGGTAACCTATGTCTTTTCCTAAAGGGAGGTTTTGCCATAGTTATGTTTTGTATAAAGAGAAAATGTGTATTATTACTTATGTCTTTTTCTGTTGAAGTGCAGAGTGGCAGTGATTTTGAGTGAATTTCATCATAAGTTTAAATACGGGGAAAAGCGTGAGAAGTGGGTGTGTACCCAGAGCCAACACATGAATGCAGAGGGCTTGACTGGAGTTGCGCACTTCACTTTTTCTTTAAACTGCGCACAAAGGTTGTCAACCAAGGTGCATATAAGGGCTGAACCCACTGTTATAGAAATAAAATACAGTATCTCCATATGATTTTAGTCAAGAAATAAGAGGTTCCCAGTATCACTCTACTTGTATAGTGATTTGACTTTGAATACACATAATTACTGGTCTTTGGGATAGTGAACTTTTTTACTGCACTAGAATACCCCACACAGTCAATGTAGGTTGAGTGGAAGGAGCTTAAAGATAAAAGAAACGAGTTTGCGTTAATGCTATCATTCAGGTGTTTCTGTCCAACGCCCTTTGCTGAGACTGGGAAGTTTAAAAAGTAAAGGTAATTCTCCATGAACGCCTGCAGCAACAAGCTTGGGTGTGGATTCCTCCCTTTCACCTCCCTCCACCCCTGCCTTTTTTTCCCCTCCCTTCCTTCTTGCTTCGCTGTCTCCTCACAGAGGCACACCCTTTATAGCAAAAAACCCCAAAAAACCCATACGTACTTCAGACTGCTGTCGCAATGGGTCCCTCTAAATCATACAAAGTTTGCAGAATTACTGATCATAACTTTTTTTCTCTGGCTATCTATTGTGATTGAGCGTGTTTATTATCAGTCATCAGGGATCAGGGAACAATAAAAAATTCATAAAGGGGCCTTTTAAACGCGGTCTGCTTTTGTGGAATGCGGCAAACATGTCTGACGGTTCTTGATATGACATACATCTGATTTTAAACAAGGCCATTTCCAGCTAGCCTTACGTAAGAGAAAGTTTGCATCTATCACGGCTGCTTTGTTCTTATGACTGACTTTTTAAATATTTTGGATAAAGAGAGATTTCTCTGTCTTTCTTTTACCTTGGGTCTCTTAACCTGGGCACCCGGCCAGGGTGTGCAGGAGAGGAAAGAGGGGGTGCGGGGAGAAGGAGGGAGAAAGACAGGCAAAGAGAGTCAGGGAGTGAGTAAGTGATGGGGGATGGGAGGGGTGAGGGCGAGTAGGGGAGTAATGGAATGTAGTGGTTTGGAAAGACAAGCTAATTGAAACCAGGTTTGAGGCATAGAGGGGGGAGCTTAGGCTTGGCACTTTTGGAGAAATAGAGAAACGCACTTTATCTGCTCAAAAAGTTGTGGAATATTTGTTTTTCTGCCTGTCTTGTGTACATAGCATACACGGCACCTTTCCAGGTGTGGTTCGATCCAGAATCAACACATATAGCCTAATCCGAATGATATGATGTATTTGTTCATGTTGAGGTTAAAGCTGTTGAAGAAAACGACCAAATGTAATCGTTGAATCTCGATTGAATGTCGAATTTCTTGATGTGGAGTTGCTCTACTGCTCCCTCCTGCCACACCCAAAAATAATTTCAGTGTTACGGAGAGCTGCTTTTTGCTCCACTCTGCACAATCTTGTCTACAATGCGCACTTAACTTATTCAGGGCCTCACAGTTGTAGATGTTTGAGGAGCCAAATAGTGACACAGGGCTAAAAGGTATTTAGGTTGTGTTCTTAACATTTCAAAAATGCATGCTTTACTTGGGGATAATAAACATGCACATTTTTTGCCAGAAGGAGAAGGAGATAGATCTATACGAATATTTGAGCGCAGAAACTTTCTCAACTGGTTTCTGACTGCCTGGAGCTTTTGTTTTGTTGGTTAACATCCTTTTGGCCTTGGGTGGATACTCTTTTTCTCAAAAGTGTAGAGGCTTTTTACATTGACACTAGACTAAATATCATGTTGAAGTCCAAAAACCCCACTGTGAAATTTTGAAGAAGCTTAATTGCTTAGTCATAGTAGCCGACATTGGTGGTGCACAGTGCCACTCGTGCAGATTTTGATGCAGTTGCCACCCATGTGACAAACAGCATCTTTACTAGCCTTAAGAACATGCCTCTGACTGATTGGAGTCTTAGCACAATCATGTTAAGATATTTTTCACAGAAGCACTGTAAATGCTTGACAGGCAGTACAGGCGTTAGTGTTGTTACTCAGCGGTGCCAGTGTGAAACGGAAAGAAACTGGTCTCCAGCACACTTCCTCAACCGTTTCCTCATGGGCTTGTTGAGCGGTTGGTTGGAGGGAGGGAAAGCAAGTAGAGGCAAAAAAAAAAAGGGAGTTGGGTGTACTAGTGAATACACAAAAAGAAGAGAGGGTGGTTGCAATCAAACTATAGTTTTTTTTGTCATACTTGGCTTTCATTTACAAGTAAAGCTTGGCTTTCGGCCATTACGCAGTTCCAGCAGACTCCCTGAAGTCCTACCCAAGGGATTGGTTGAATAAAACAAGAGCAAATCATGAGATCAGCACTCATTGTGGGAATTTTTGTTTAACATCCAGTTGCAAATCAACAGCTTCAATTGTGTGTCTTTCTAGGCAATTCAGCAGCCACTCCCTTCTTGTCCATCCAGTGCCATTTTGGAATGTTTCCACATGTCCTCAGTATGATCTGTGCAGCACCTATCATTAGCATTGCTTGCCTTGTTGTGAAGAAATAGTGATTTGAGAAGTATGATGGCACAGTCATCATAAGTCACTCATAAAACCTCTGCAGGTCACACCCATGCACATGCATGCAATTTAGACTTATTGTAGCTTTAAAGTTGGTGAGGCTTAGGCTATCATGGGATTTAGAAAGGGTGTGAATCATTTTCTGATAAGCCGATAACTTTCATCACTTCCCTGCCAGACATCTGCTATACAAATCCATCCAAAAACTATCAATCTTTCACGACTGTTGCTCTACTGCAAGTTCTACCTGCTCTAAACTCATTTTATGACATACACCCCACCCCCCAGAAAAGCTGTTATGTTGCCCTGAGCAAGGAATGACAGGCAACATCTGTTACAAAAACTCTATTTGGAATGGGGCAGCCAAAATGTCAGGTCAACAGGGCTTGGAATGTAAATTCAGAAATACATTGAGCTTTGTTTAAGTTTTCTTTATCCGCTACAGGATACACAAGAATGGCACATATTCACAATCCTCACTCTCCTGCTCTAAATATCTCTGCACTAATGTGCTGTGGATGAAATACTAAGTATGAATACATATACTAATGCTATGTTATGCTACAAGCTCTACAGCTAAGGAAGTCTTATGTCTATATATACATTCTGCTGCTATGATTGCCATCCAGCCCTCCTCTTAACCTTCTTGTCTACTGCTCCATGAATGCACTTGCATTTGTGCTTGTTCAAACAACAGCTGTGGATGACAAACTAAAGTGAGTTAAAGTTGGGCTTTTATGTGACATGGCCTATAAGTTGCTATTGATATCTTATTTTTGTGGCAGAACTGTGTGAACTTTATTGTCCTCTTTATCTCTCTCTGCCATTTTGCACCCTAAACTCAGTTATTCTGCAGCTCTGCTTGTCATCGTCCATTTTTTACTATGTTAGTTTCTCAATGATGGCTCTGAAACTGCCCACAGGCACCAGCCCAGGATCACTTGTCATTTCAGAACAAAATGTTACTGTTGTTTCTTTTGTATAGCCCAGTATCACACATAATGTCTCAGTGGGGTGTACAGTCCCACAACGGCAGCAGTTTGTGATGCAACCTAAGTCCCTAAGAAGACAAGGAAAAACTCCTGTGAAAACATTAGCGCATAAGGAAAAAATGGAAGAAACCCCGGGAGAGAAAATTCAAAGTGAGAGCCTCCCTCTTTGGATGTCAGGAGGTGTGATAGAGAACAATAAGTAATGATACGAGCCATGATTTATCCGGTACTTACTTCCTCATATAGTATAGAACAGTTCAACTTTTATGAAAATTAGGCTTACAATTTACATGAGATCAAGATATAGGTGACTCTCATCGCAACCCATGTTTCACGTTGTGATCTTGTTAAAGCAAGAGAAGGGATTGAAAGAGTTTTCTTCACTTTTTCCATTTTGTGCAAATCCTGCCAGAATCACAATAGTTTAATCAGCAGCAGGCCAAGTTGGCGTCAGTGGGCAGGCTTTGGTTTATGTAGGACTTGTGGTTTGGTTGAGGGCTACGTGGACTATGGAGTGCAGAAAAGAACCATTTATTCTGACGTGCATTCCTTTTATATGTGTCACACATGCATGTCCTATCTGCGTTTTTGAGGGAAGAGTTAGCCTAAGCTGGGGCCTGCTGTGTCTCCTTTGGTATTTCTTGTACTTGCTGTGTCAAACTACAATAGAGAGAGACTAACAGGGAGTCTATTCGGTTTTGACAACACAACTGATTTGGTCACTGCTTGTCTCTCTCTTTCCCTCTCTACACTGAGTCCTTTTTATTTTATTCCTAATCAAATCACCCACCAGCACCACTGTGCCTGATTCACTTACAATTGAGCTTTAATCATTGTCACACTGCCCCTGTTTACGTTCACCAAATTGATTAGATTTGGCAATCAACATGATGGAGTCACTGCAGCCACTTTGATCAGTTTCCAGTTTCAGTGTACTGTGACCTACTTATGCACAAACAAGTCAAACTGTGCAGGTATGTACCCTCATGGCATAGAAGAAGAAACGGGGACTGGGAAAGGGTGTATCTGGACAACAGTGAGGTGTAGAGTGTTGTTTTTTGCATCTATTTGGTGCACAGGCAGAGCTAACTAAAATGATGATGATGATGATGGTGACCTGGATGGTAAAATTAGGATCCAGTTTTGCTTCTTAGTGTTTATTTGAGAGTGTATTTCAGGGTGCCCCTAAACGTGCATATCTGACTGAATGTGGTGTTCTTGTTTATTTGAGCAGAACCTGGAGGTTGGGGGTGACGGCAGGGGGTGGGCACTCAGGCAGGGTGCTGGGTGGGCGGCATAGAATTAGGCTGGAGTCAGAGAGAAAGAGGACATTTCTTTGGAGTTAGTCACTGTGGGGAGAGGCTGGGCTCCCTTCCAGCTGGCCTTACGGCTCTATCAAGGAATGTGTGTGACTGGAGGCCTGGGTGGGGCTGTGCACTGAGCTACTCCCTCTGCAAGCAGAGCACAGGGGCAGAGCGGCGTGATCCACCTTGTGGACTGTGGTGTGGTATTTCTACTCTTCAACATGTTTTTATTGGCTTTCGCCACTGTAGGTGACCACACTTCACCTTACTCTGCATGCCATGCAAATGTGTTGATGTATGGCCTCTCCAAGCTATTGAGAACAGATGGTGTTTCCTATCTTTTGAGTCATGTATCTGGAAGTCATCACAAATCACATCCATCCAGCAAATCTCACTAAAATATGTCATAGGTATCTCTTTCACAGTCAAATACCCTTTATCTTATTTAATTTTGGGCACTGGTGATCCAGCTCATTATATCTCACATTAACTTTAGTAATTTAATTAATTGTTTGACAAAAATCAGCATTTTTAATTTAGTTCACCCCTTTATCTGAACGACTCCCGACATGGCAGTCTGATTAATACGTCTCTGTAACAAGAATATGGGTTAGAGGGTGTACACAGCTGCTGTGGAGCAAATTTCCCTACACAAACATTACGACAACCACAAACTGGCTGGCATTTGTCTCAGCTATGTCCCATCTATTTCAGTATTTGGCCAGTTCAAAAAGGTAATCAACAACCCATTCTTAGGCAAACCTTTGAAGCGTTTTACAAGCTTTGCTCGAATGTCCATTGGTTGAATGTTTACTCTCTGTCTCTTTATAGCATTTAGTGTTTAGCATCGGTATTCAAAATAACACTGATTAGAAGTAGGTTCTGACGCTTAAAAACACAGTCATTTGGCATACATTTCCCAGAGTAATGAGCAATTTATTTTGAATATGGGGGGCTGGGGAGGCGGAGGTTAATGATGGGGTTGGAGAGCCTGTCTCAGAAGAATTCTTCTGAGGGACATGTTCCCACTGGTAGATGCCTGTCTGTACACACATCAAGTCTGGTTCTGTTTGTACTGAGACTGACAAAGAGAAGGCTTTGTTTCACAATACGCTGATGGGTTGTAGCAATAATCCTCTGAAGTCCAGTAAGATTATGGGCTAGTCACAGCAAGTTAAAGTAAGACTGACTTTGTATGTAGGATGACACTAGAAATCTAAATCCTGAATATAGGTGCAACATTTTTAATTGACTGATTGGCTTTTGTATCTGTCCATTTCTGTTTGTATACACATTGGGAGTGCAGTCTTGTCTCACAGTCATCTCTCAAGCAATGGAACTAGGGCAGAGGAATTCACAAGCACATTACACGTCCTTTTCAAATTCCTCTTGAACTGGAATTGCTTCTTTTTAACTCTCAATTTCAAATTCCATCAAACTGAACTGGATCCTGCATAGATACTGTTTTTGTGTGACTGGCTATCTTCTCTTCTGCAGACGTGAGGGCTACACCAAACAAGTAGCCGGCTTTATTTACTTAAAGGGAGTCTTTTGCATAATAACATGCCAGTGTCGGTGCTTCTACCTCTCTTGGTTTGATTGTTAAAGTCTCTGAATGCTCTGACTGGTCATGGGAAGGACCATTGAGCATGTATGCTGAAAAGTCATGAATGAATCCCAGATGTATGTGGGTTTATGTCATATTAGGACACACCTTTTAAAGCAACACTGACTTGTGTGTGAGGAATAGGTTTTGCTATCTGTCATACATGCGTCTGAAATGTTGAGTGTTGTTGTGCATGATGAATTCAGGGTAGGCTTATTTTGTATAACCCATGATAACGGTAAAACCTATTGACTTTTTGTTCTTGTTATTTAAGTCATTTTAATCGTGTTATTTAAATCCCAATCCTTTTTTTGTTCCTCTGCCAACAGAAGCCAAGAATACAAGAACCACAGCATCAGACTGAAGGCCTTGGCCTTGCTTGAGCAATCCAAGGTAAGCGTCCTTATACAAAATGCAAGAGTTCCACACGAAAAAAATCTGGTTAAGTTACTGAAAGAAAACAACATTTCTTATCACCCATCACTCCAATCCAAGGCCATCCCGTCAGTGTCACCTTAGAACAGTGTTCTATTATGCGGCCAGACGCCAAACCTCTGTTGGAATGTTTGTTGCAAAGCCTCCTTTGAACCTGGAAGGTCATTCTACCACCATTCAGCTGTGAAAGTCTGCCTTGTGGAAACCTGACACTTGGCTGCTTCTGCTCCCGGTGCCTCCTCTTTGCAGCACTCCTTCCTCCCCCAGACACCACCTGTTCCGCTTGAAACCCTTTCCCGTTCTTATGAAACAAATCAAAGGCCTGCCAAGCCCATACTGTTTTAACTGTTTAAAGTTGACAGCTGTGGACAATTTATTCCTTAAGAGTAGAGCTATACCAAAACCAAAACGTATGCAGACCAATGACAGGCTATAAGAGAGGCGTATCCAGAAAAGCTCTGTGGTTGCACTCTAGTTAACAGAAGCTTTTGTCTCTCTGGTTGTCCTCACATCCCCCTTACTCAACCCACATACCAGGCCATGATAAAACATGATAGATAAACGAGCTCATCTGTTTCCCTTTTCCCTCAAGCCGCCATGGTTTCCTTCAATGCTTCTTGCAAAAATCTAATTTTGTTTGATCTACAAATATGTGTTTGATGACATCATCAATCAAATTCAAGGACATGTGACATCAGGAACAGCAATCTCAGGCATGTCAGCGAATGAAAGAGAAAGAATAGAGGACTGGCTGACTCTCATGTTGCCTGATTGCTTTGAGTCATAGACTGCCTGCCTGTCTTATGATCTCAAGAACAGAGGCTTATTTATTTAGCATCTGTTTACAACACAATATCGAATCATATCAGGGCATATTTTAAGCTTCTCTTAATAGGGGGATTCTTATACTTGAGACTCATAAAGAATGAAGATATAGAGGGAAGCCGGTATTCACAATTCCCTCTAGTTTTTGTAGGCTGCTGAGGAGACTTTTCAGTGATAGCCCTCTATTTTCCAACCTTCTTGGAATGTTTTCTCCCACATCCTACTGTTAACTTGTATGCTAACATTTCACACAGCAGTTTCACAACAATTCCTCTTCCTTTCTCCCTTACTTACTTTCTTTTCTTTTAACCATTTCCTCTTTTCTCCATCTCCCTTTTTCTCTCTCTAAGTTCCTTCCTTCCCTCCTATATTGCTGCGAGCCTCAGCTCCTCACTGCGGCTTGCTGCTAGAAATATGTCCATGCTTAGAGAACAGGGACAGCTCAAATAGTTCACTCCCGATCATGTGGGGAAATGGAAAAGAAGTTTAAATATGGAAGATAATTATGTAAGAAAATAGATGGAGAGAGAGAGAGAGAGAGAAAGTAAGAGGGTTGTGTCCTGAGGTTATACCTTGAAATGAGATATTGAAGATTATATACAAATATGTACCTTGTTTGAAACTGAAGATATACAGTTTAATGTAATGTCAACAAGCCCTGAAAAGCATGTGAAAGAAAAAAAGTGAGGAAACCAAGATCATGTGAAAAGTTTATCAGCTATTCTCGTCTGTTTTCATTGACTGAATGAAGAGAGGAGGCGGGTTTGTAAAATGAGCTGCATTGTGGCCCATGGGGAAAACAAAAATTCTTTTGGTTCAGTTCAAATGCTCTCGGCTTGGTTAAGATACTATAACTGGCAGTGTCAGTTGACCTAAGTGGAATTTGATCTTTATGAGTTAATTGGGTAAAGCTGGGTTTGTGGAACTGTTAACTGCCTTGTTTGTCCCCTCCATACACATTTTAACTGTTTTTGATGCTTATAATGTTGCAGATACTGTAATACTTTAGGTCATAATAGATTCATGTTACTATCTTGAATCAAGTCATACTGACAGAGACAATGAATAAGAGGGACGAGGGAGAAGAATAAGGTTTTAAATGCCTGGACTGGTTGGTGTCATATTTGGCATTAACACCATTCCTGTCTTATCGTATTATCACTCTCAGTGGCCCTGGCTCTTGTTGTTCAGTCCTGAGACTGTGCAAAAGGCTATTTTAGAGAGCAGGCTTAAAATTACCCTAAAGCATTGCATGCATTTTCCAGTATTCCCAATCATGCAGGACCAGTCTATTTATTGACCTGCGTTAATTGGTGTACTGCTTGTTGTGTGACCTTGGACAGGTTGCAGCCAACTAGGGAGACCAGTTTGCAAACAACTTGTCATTCCATACTGTTTGTTTATTAATGCTTTCTCACACACCCTAACTTTAAAAAAAAAAAAAATACGATAATGTGTTAATGGTTGGGATACAATTACGTGATTATCATGAAACAAACTTGTCTCTATCTCTCACACACAATCACACGCGTCCACATTTACACAAGGAGCTACATGCACCACAAGCTACAGCATATTGTTTAAAGTCCCAGTGAACAAGCCAAAACATCAGTGGCGTCTTCTTTTAACCTTCTCATTTGTTTAAATTAGTGTAAACTGGCAGTGTGGTGAGAGTTCCAGATGGCCGTTGACCGAGTAATGCTTAATATCAACCCTTTTCAAACAGCTGTTTCTTTATCTTGGCCTCAGGTTTCTCTTGTTCCCAGCAGCTTGTTATCTTGCAGAGCAGTGTGGCAGCTTCAGTGAATGGGGAAGGGAGGCTTACTGGGGTAATCATGTTATTTACTGTGGTGCAAAACAGTAGTGAAAAATGTGTTATTGTGTTTTTTAGTAATTATTTCTCAGATTGAAATTTGAAGGACAACTCAGTTTTCCTAAAAAGAGAAAGTCTTAATTACCCTAAAACATTTTTTTCTTATATGATCACCGACGGTTTACTATGTATTATCTCAGCAATCCAACTACATGTCATCACCTTCGATAATGGTCTTAAAGGTGTTCTGCTTATCTCAGGGTAAAGATAGAGTCAAGACAAGCCAAGTGAAACAGATCAAAAGAGATATAGATAGAAGTGAAAAAAGGCATAATTGACAACCCCAACGCATGCATGAAGTGTGAAGCTGACCACCCAGAAGTTGTTTTTTTCAATGCCCTGAATAAGTATGGTGCACTGTGATAAAACTAGTAAAGAGCTTCTAGCATCCGTTTGCAAGTTGGACTCACGTTGTCAAGACCTCCCCATAAAGACACATGCAACCAGTCACCGCTATGACTCATATCCTGTTCGTATCCTGTCTTGTGCCATCCTGTGCATAGGCTTTTGCCATTTGTTTCGGCTGATTACAGGCAAACAGACAATTTCCTTAAACCTACTGAATGTCTGCAAAGTTTGATGTGGTAAGCTGTACCAGACAGCAGCAGAATGGTTCTTTCATTAAAATGACTATGGTAATACAACCAACTTTGTTATGATGTGACAGTATTCAGCAAAAAAAAACGTGTTTCAATTTTGTCAAATAATGACTAACTGCTGTTAGTATAATCAAGTCAAATGCTCTAGCATTGGATGAAAACAAAGCACACGGAACAACCTTAACTTTTTAAATGAGACTATTAACAACAACAAAATATATCACTTTGCACTACAGTTTTAACAAAAGGAATGGAATGTTACAACATTCAAACCATTACTGACTAGGTAGAGACACAACGCTCAGACAGCTTTGTGTAATTGAAGGTGTGGGTTGTGGAGAGTTTGTTAATAATGAAACAATGGTTTGTCTGATCAAAGAGCAGCATGTTTGAGGAGGCTGGGTTGAGACGGATTAAAAAAAAAAAGGGATTATCTTTGTGATGGTTGGAAATATGTTCACTGCAGCACACATAAAGATAGAGCGTTACAGAAAAGCTAAACATACCTGTAAGTTGGCTTGATATAAACTGATAGAATAGAAAATATGGTGAATTGTTACATTATTGTTTGATTGTTGAAAGGGAAAATGGTAATTAAACCAACAATATCTAGTAAAGTTGAATGACCACACCCAGTAAGTAATATGATTTGATTTTGTATCACTGAGAAAACCTTAAAGGTGATCTAATTTGTGATGCAATGGTAGCCATGAAAACAATTACCAAAAGGTCAACCTAGATTGAAACTGAACTGTAGCTATCATTAATGAACAGAATAAAAAGTTTACTATGTATTGTGTGTGTGAGAGCATTTACAAATGTGTTCTTATTTAAGTATTAAAGTACTGTTTGTGGATATGCATGTGTTTAAAAGAGAACACATGAACCCAACATACTGGCGTATGTGTTACAGTTACATGTCCGCACTTCTGTGTGTTTTCATAACGCAAGGCAGCTTTAACCATCATTGTTCTCTCTATTGACATTGGAGCATGGGTGTAGGCGCACGATTGGGCTGCTTTCCTCAGGGCAGGGTGTGGTCTGACTCCAACCAAATTTCCAAAACACATAATGCACAGGAGGAAGGGAGGGGGTAGATGCCGTGTTTTCTGGAAGGGTTTTTACCACCATCTAGTGTTCGCCATTTGGTCCTACAAGCTGAACCTATTGACAGTTGGGTGGGTAAATGTTTAGTTTTTGGATTCATTTTAAGAGTGAAAGAAGAACTTGTCTGGAATAAATAACTTTGTGAACATAAAGTGATGCATTATACTCAACATTTTGTCTTAATGGTTTTTCTTTTTTTTCTTTGTCCAGGAAAGATAGAGTTTCCAACACACCAGGGCTAAAATAGAGTAAAGCAAAACAAGGTATTTTATAAAAGTCATAATAAATCTCATCTTCTTTCCATATATTATGTATACCTTGGTGAATATTCATATACTGTAAGTTCCTGCCAACTACCTTATGATGTTTCTCTCAAACACATTATTTGTATGGTTATGTTTGCAGATGGCTGAAGAGGAGGAAACCAGAGAGGTGCTCTTTCCAGATTGGGAGGGCCCAGACAAAACTGGCTTGACCATTGAACAGACAAGTGGAGGAGAGATCTTTATCAAGGAGGTGAAAGGAGAGTCACCTGCAGCACGGTGTGGAAACGTATATGAAGGTTGGAAATCTTTTTTTTTCTCAAATCAAGTTTGAAGTAATGTGTGTCACACCCACATGCTGACTAGTATTCTTAACAGATGTTTACCGCTGTCTCTACAAAATTCATAGGTGACCAGATTGTGGGTGCCACTGTCTACTTTGATAACATGAGTTCAGAAGAAAGAGCTGACCTACTAAAGACATTGGGCTGCCACAAGGTTGGACTGAAACTACAAAACAAAGAAAAATCCCCCTACTGCTCGCCCTTGAGCACACCATGTCGTTCACCAATCAGCACCCTCACATGGGAAGGGAAGAGCAGGTTAGGAGGTTCCAGTCCAGACATCATCCTTGTAAGTTATTTTTTTAATAATAAGATCACTGATTTGTTTTTTGGGCATCTACTGAACAAAATACATAGGATGATAACATTTCCATGTTGTATGTCCTACTGTCTTTTTCCACAGAGTGGGGAGGATGAGGACTATAAGAGAATATATACAAAGAAGATTAAACCAAGGCTGAAGTCTGAAGACCTTGCAGAGGGAGTAGATGTTCGCACAGAGCGGCATAGCAGCACAAGCAGCGATGGCAGCACAATTACGACCATCACCCGCCGCATCACCACCTACACCGTGGATATGCCGGTTGGCACAAGTGAGCAACTTGAACTTTCAAGCCCAGAGTTCAAGGGGCCAAGGCATGAATCTCAAGATGGCTCTCCTCGTAAACAAATCTTCCAAGGCAGCCCTTCAGGTAAAGTTGGAGCAGAAGAGGGAGTTTTTGAGTCAAGCTATGTCTCTTACACTGGGCCAAAAGTTAGCTTCACAGAAACAGGACGGGGCAGTGGGAAAGATCAGATCACAACAACTACAAGTGAGCTAGAAGAAGATGAAGGGCCTCGCTTCGGGGGAACAGGGGATAAAGGCCAGAGGGGCTTTGAGATCTCAAGAGGGAGTGGGGAGCAAGGTGATGGAAGCATTCAGTCAGGAAGAGACATTACACAAAGAGACTGCACAAACACTGGTAATAGGTGGGTTACATTAGGAGGGTTGGGAGGTGCAGAAGTAACCTCAGCTGATGAGAACGGAGGGTCAATTGGTATTTCTTTACCAGGAAAAAGCATGCAGATTCGGACACAGGAGGGAAGGCTTGACACCTGTTTAGGTGAGAGGACAAAGATAAAGGAATCTGAAACTACCATTAGTCACCCGCAGGCAAAGGGACCAGGCAGCACTGTTATCGCAAATGTCAGACTAGGAGGACAAGCAACCACAGTTGGCAATGTTACCACAGGATATTCCTCAGGGAAGGGCAACATTCCAATGGCAGGTGACGATGTCAACATTACAGGTTCACAGTTGAAAGGTGGGGTTGGTGTTAGCCTGCCAAGCACAAAAGGAGGAATAAAAGCACCTGTAAAACACACTGAAGTTCCAGGGTATACGAATGAGGGCACTGTGAGTGGCATAAAAACGTTGCAAAAACCAATACTAGACATCCAAGGGAAAGTACCTGAAGTAGACATCAAAGGTCCACAGGTTGATATTGAAGGATCAAAGGGTGGATTTGAAATGCCTAAAATCAATCAATCCTTCAACTTAAAAGGTCCCAAAGTTGAGGGTCCAGATATGGATCTAAGCATTGATGTCAAAGCACCCAGTGTTGACATTCAAGGTCCAGAAGTTGACATTGAAGGACAGAATGTAAAACTCAAAGGAACCAAATTCACCATGCCAACCCTATCAGGACCAGAAATCTCCATGCCAAATGTGGATTTCCATCTGAAAGGTCAAAAACTCAAAGAGAATGTTGATGCATCAGCTCCAAAGATAGACAGAGACATAAAAACACCTGATGTTAGAGGTCCACAGGTAAATATTAAGGGGACAAAAAGTGGGTTTGGAATGCCTGACCTCAAAATCCCATCAATTTGCTTGAAAGGAGCAAAGGCTGAAGGGTCAGATGTGGATATAAACCTTCCGAAAGTAATCACTGACATGAAGACACCTGAAGTTGACATCAAAGGGCCGGATGTTGATATTGAAGGCCCCAAAGGTGGATTTGAAATGCCTAAAATCAAAAAGCCATCATATGCCTTCAAAGGTCCAAAAGTCGAGGTTCCAGATGTTGATGTAAACCTTCCCACAGCTATTATCGATGTTAATGCTCCTGAAGTGGATATCAAAGGACCAGATTTTGACATTGATAGTCCAAGTGCTACAATCAAAGGACCCAAGTTCGGCATGCCAAGCATTTCAGGACCGCAACTTTCCAAGCCAGTTGTGGATGTCCAACTGAAAGGTCCCAAAATAAAAGGTGATGTGGATATGTCAGTGCCAAATATAAAAGGAGACATGAAAACACCTGGAGTTGACATCAAAGGTCCACAGGTTGAGATTGAAGGTCCCAAAGGTGGATTTGAAATGCCTAAAATCAAAATGCCATCATTTGGCTTCAAAGGTCCAAAAATGGAGGTTCCAGATGTTGATGTAAACCTTCCCAAAGCTGATATTAACATTGAAGCACCTGAGGTTGATATCAAAGTGCCAGAATTTGATGTTGAAGGTCCTGATGCTAAATTGAAAGGACCCAAAATCCAACTTCCATCGATAAAAGGACCCAAACTGCCAGAATGGGATGTGAGTCTGAAAGGGCCCAACGTGAAGGGAGATTTCGATGTCTCAGTTCCAAAGATTAAGGGCGCAATAAAAGCTCCAAAGGTTGATATCGAAGGACCAGATGTTGACATAGAAGGCCACAAAGGAGGCTTTAAAATGCCAACATTTAAAATGCCATCCTTTGGGCTTAAAGGATCCAATGTTGAAGGGCCAGCAGTTGATGTCAGCCTACCGAAAGCAGATCTTGAATTGAATGCCCCTAACTTGGATATCAAAGGACCAGATTACAACATTGACAGCCCAGGTGGTAAAATCAAAGGACCCAAATTCAGCATGCCAAATATTTCAGGCCCAAAACCTTCCATGCCAGATGTGGATTTCCGTATGAAAGGTTCCAAAATAAAAGGGGATGTGGATATGTCAGTGCCAAAGATAAAGGGAGACATGAAAACACCTGAAGTTGACATCAAAGGTCCACAGGTTGATATTGAAGGTCCCAAAGGTGGATTTGAAATGCCTAACATCAAAATGCCATCATTTGACATCAAAGGTCCAAAAGTCGAGGTTCCAGATGTTGATGTAAACCTTCCCAAAGCTGATGTTAACATTGAAGCACCTGAGGTTGATATCAAAGGTCCCAAAGGTGGATTTGAAATGCCAAAAATCAAAATGCCATCAATATCAGGACCCAACTTGCCAGATTGGGATAAGAGTCTGAAAGGTCCCAAAATAAAGGGAGATGTGGATATGTCAGTGCCAAAGATAAAGGGAGACATGAAAACACCTGAAGTTGACATCAAAGGTCCACAGGTTGATATTAAAGGTCCCAAAGGTGGATTTGAAATGCCTAAAATCAAAATGCCATCAATTGACTTCAAAAGTCCAAAGGTCAAGGTTCCAGATGTTGATGTAAACCTTCCCAAAGCTGATATTAACATTGAAGCACCTGAGGTTGATATCAAAGGGCCTGAATTTGATGTTGAAGGTCCTGATGCTAAATTGAAAGGACCCAAAATCCAACTGCCATCAATAAAAGGACCCAAACTGCCAGAATGGGATGTGAGTCTGAAAGGGCCCAAAATGAAGGGAGATTTCGATGTGTCAGTTCCAAAGATTAAGGGCGAGATAAAAGCTCCAAAGGTTGATATCGAAGGACCAGATGTTGACATAGAAGGCCACAAAGGAGGCTTTAAAATGCCAACATTTAAAATGCCATCCTTTGGGCTTAAAGGATCAAATGTTGAAGGGCCAGCAGTTGATGTCAGCCTACCCAAAGCAGATCTTGAATTGAATGCCCCTAACTTGGATATCAAAGGACCAGATTATGGCATTGACAGCCCAAGTGGTAAAATCAAAGGACCCAAATTCAACATGCCAAGCATGTCAGACCCGAAACTTTCCATGCCAGATGTGGATTTCCACCTGAAAGGTCCTAAAATAAAAGGTGATGTGGATATGTCAGTGCCAAAGATAAAGGGGGACATGAAAACACCTGAAGTTGACATCAAAGGTCCACAGGTTGATATTGAAGGTCCCAAAGGTGGATTTGAAATGCCTAACATCAAAATACCATCATTTGGCTTCAAAGGTCCAAAATTGGTTGGTCCAGATGCTGATATAAACCTTCCCAAAGCTGATATTGATATTGAAGCACGGGGCGTTGATATTAAAGGGCCAGACTTTGATGTTGAAGGTCCTGGTGCAAAATTGAAAGGACCCAAAATCAAACTGCCATCAATATCAGGACCCAAACTGCCAGAATGGGATGTGAGTCTGAAAGGGCCCAAAATGAAGGGAGATTTCGATGTGTCAGTTCCAAAGATTGAGGGCGATATGAAAGCTCCAAAGGTTGATATCGAAGGACCAGATGTTGACATAGAAGGCCACAAAGGAGGCTTCAAAATGCCAAAATTTAAAATGCCATCCTTTGGGCTTAAAGGATCCAATGTTGAAGGGCCAGCAGTTGATGTCAGCCTACCGAAAGCAGATATTGAATTGAATGCCCCTAACTTGGATGTCAAAGGAACAGATTATGACATTGACAGCCCAAGTGGTAAAATCAAAGGACCCAAATTCAGCATGCCAAACATTTCAGGACCGAACCTTTCCATGCCAGATGTGGATTTCCACCTGAAAGGTCCCAAAATAAAAGGTGATGTGGACATGTCAATGCCAAAGATAAAGGGAGACATGAAAACACCTGAAGTTGACATCAAAGGTCCACAGGTTGATATTGAAGGTCCCAAAGGTGGATTTGAAATGCCTAACATCAAAATGCCATCATTTGGCTTCAAAGGTCCAAAATTGGTTGGTCCAGATGTTGATATAAACCTTCCCAAAGCTGATATTGACATTGAAGCACGGGGCGTTGATATTAAAGGGCCAGAATTTGATGTTGAAGGTCCTGATGCAAAATTGAAAAGACCCAAAATCCAACTGCCATCAATAAAAGGACCCAAACTGCCAGAATGGGATGTGAGTCTGAAAGGGCCCAAAATGAAGGGAGATTTCGATGTGTCAGTTCCAAAGATTGAGGGCGATATGAAAGCTCCAACAGTTGATATCGAAGGACCAGATGTTGACATAGAAGGCCACAAAAGAGGCTTTAAAATGCCAAAAATTAAAATGCCATCCTTTGGGCTTAAAGGATCCAATGTTGAAGGGCCAGCAGTTGATGTCAGTCTACCAAAAGCAGATATTGAATTGAATGCCCCTAACTTGGATATCAAAGGACCAGATTGTGACATTGACAGCCCAAGTGGTAAAATCAAAGGACCCAAATTCAACATGCCAAACATTTCAGGCCCGAAACTTTCCATGCCAGATGTGGATTTCCACCTGAAAGGTCCTAAAATGAAAGGTGATGTGGATATGTCAGTGCCAAAGATAAAGGGAGACATGAAAACACCTGAAGTTGACATCAAAGGTCCACAGGTTGATATTGAAGGTCCCAAAGGTGGATTTGAAATGCCTAACATCAAAATGCCATCATTTGGCTTCAAAGGTCCAAAATTGGTTGGTCCAGACGTTGATATAAACCTTCCCAAAGCTGATATTGACATTGAAGCACCTGGCATTGACATTAAAGGGCCTGAATTTGATGTTGAAGGTCCTGATGCAAAATTGAAAGGACCCAAATTCCAACTGCCATCAATAAAAGGACCCAAACTGCCAGAATGGGATATGAGTCTGAAAGGGCCTAAAATGAAGGGAGATTTCGATGTGTCAGTTCCAAAGATTGAGGGCGATATGAAAGCTCCAACGGTTGACATCGAAGGACCAGATGTTGATATAGAAGGCCACAAAGGAGGCTTTAAAATGCCAAAATTTAAAATGCCATCCTTTGGGCTTAAAGGATCCAATGTTGAAGGGCCAGCAGTTGATGTCAGCCTACCCAAAGCAGATCTTGAATTGAATGCCCCTAACTTGGATATCAAAGGACCAGATTATGACATTGACAGCCCAAGTGGTAAAATCAAAGGACCCAAATTCAGCATGCCAAACATTTCAGGCCCGCAACTTTCCATGCCAGATGTGGATTTCCACCTGAAAGGTCCCAAAATAAAAGGTGATGTGGATATGTCAGTGCCAAAGATAAAGGGAGACATGAAAACACCTGAAATTGACATCAAAGGTCCACAGGTTGATATTGAAGGTCCCAAAGGTGGATTTGAAATGCCTAAAATCAAAATGCCATCATTCGGCTTCAAAGGTCCAAAAATGGATTTTCCAGATGTTGATGTAAACCTTCCTAAAGCAGACATTGATGTTAAAGTACCTGATGTTGACATTAAAGGAATGGACTTTGATGTTGAAGGTCCTGATGCAAAATTGAAAGGACCCAAAATCAAACTGCCATCAATATCAGGACCCAAACTGCCAGAATGGGATGTGAGTCTGAAAGGGCCCAAAATGAAGGGAGATTTCGATGTGTCAGTTCCAAAGATTGAGGGCGATATGAAAGCTCCAAAGGTTGATATCGAAGGACCAGATTTTGACATAGAAGGCCACAAAGGAGGCTTCAAAATGCCAAAATTTAAAATGCCATCCTTTGGGCTTAAAGGATCCAATGTTGAAGGGCCAGCAGTTGATGTCAGCCTACCCAAAGCAGACATTGAATTGAATGCCCCTAACTTGGATGTCAAAGGACCAGATTATGACATTGAAAGCCCAAGTGGTAAAATCAAAGGACCCAAATTCAGCATGCCACACATTTCAGGACCGAACCTTTCCATGCCAGATGTGGATTTCCACCTGAAAGGTCCCAAAATAAAAGGTGATGTGGACATGTCAATGCCAAAGATAAAGGGAGACATGAAAACACCTGAAATTGACATCAAAGGTCCACAGGTTGATATTGAAGGTCCCAAAGGTGGATTTGAAATGCCTAACATCAAAATGCCATCATTTGGCTTCAAAGGTCCAAAAATGGAGGTTCCAGATGTTGATGTCAACCTTCCCAAAGCTAATATTGATGTTAATGCTCCTAAAGTGGATATCAAAGGACCAAATTTTGACATTGATAGTTCAAGTGGTAAAATCAAAGGACCCAAGTTCGACATGCCAAGTATTTCAGTACCAAAACTTTCCATGCCAGATGTGGATTTCCATCTGAAAGGTCCCAAAACAAAAGGTGATGTGGATATGTCAGTGCCAAATATAAAGGGAGACATGAAAACACCTGAAGTTGACATCAAAGGTCCACAGGTTGATATTGAAGGTCCCAAAGGTGGATTTGAAATGCCGAAAATCAAAATGCCATCATTTGGCTTCAAAGCTCCAAAAATGGAGGTTCCAGATGTTGATATAAACCTTCCCAAAGCTGATATTGACATTGAAGCACCTGGCATTGATATTAAAGGGCCTGAATTTGATGTTGAAGGTCCTGATGCTAAATTGAAAGGACCCAAAATCCAACTGCCATCAATAAAAGGACCCAAACTGCCAGAATGGGATCTGAGTCTGAAAGGGCCCAAAATGAAGGGAGATTTCGATGTGTCAGTTCCAAAGATTGAGGGCGATATGAAAGCTCCAAAGATTGATATTGAAGGACCAGATGTTGACATAGAAGGCCACAAAGGAGGCTTTAAAATGCCAAAACTTAAAATGCCATCCTTTGGGCTTAAAGGATCAAATGTTGAAGGGCCAGCAGTTGATGTCAGCCTACCCAAAGCTGATATTGACATTAACGCTCCTGGCGTGGATATCAAAGGAGTAGATATTGACGTTGAGAGTCCAAGTGGTAAATTCAAAGGACCCAAATTCAACATGCCAAGCATTTCAGGCCCGCAACTTTCCATGCCAGATGTGGATTTCCACCTGAAAGGTCCCAAAATAAAAGGTGATGTGGATATGTCAGTTCCAAAGTTAAAGGGAGACATACAAAAACCTGAAGTTGACATCAAAGGTCCACAGATTGATATCGAAGGGACAAAGGGTGGATTTGAAATGCCTAAAATTCAAATGCCATCAATATCAGGGCCAAATCTGCCAGAAATGGATTTCAGTCTAAAAGGACCCAAGATAAAGGGAGATGTTGCCATTCCAAAGATTGAAGGAGACATGAAAACACCTGCATTTGAGATCAAAGGTCCTCAGTTACCAAAAATATCTGGACCAAAAATATCATTGCCAAATGTTGACATCAATCTGAAAGGGCCAAAGTTGAAAGGTGATTTGAAAGGGGATGTTCAACTGCCAAAAGCTGAACTTGAGGGTCCAGATGTTACAATTGACGTTCCAGAAATGGGCACAAAGAAATCTAAATTCAAAATGCCAAAGTTTGGATTTAAGAGCCCAAAGATAAAGGCACCAGAAACTGATTTGGAAATGGTGAAGGGGGATATCAGCATCAAAGGGAAGACTGGTAGCTCTGAACGTCTTGATCTTGATCTTGGATTGACTGGTTCGAAAACGAAGGGACATAAATTCAAGATGCCAAGATTTGGTTTCAAAGCCCCAAAGGTTGAAATGCCAGAAGTTGACATAAATCTTCCCAAAGCTGGCATTGACATGAAAAATCCCAATCTTGACATTGAAGGACCAGATGTTAAAATTGACACTCCAGATGTAAAAGTCAAGGGAACAAAAATTAAAAAGCCAACAATCACAGGACCAAAAATGTCGATGCCAGATGTGGATTTCAATCTGAAAAGTCCCAAACTAAAGGGTGATATGAATGTGTCATCTCCAAAGATAGAAGGAGACATAAAAACACCTGAAGTTGACATCAAAGGTCCACAGATTGATATTGAAGGTCCCAAAGGTGGATTTGAAATGCCTAACATCAAAATGCCATCATTTGGCTTCAAAGGTCCAAAAGTGGAGGTTCCAGATGTTGATGTAAACCTTCCCAAAGCTAATATTGATGTTAGCGCTGTGGACGTTGATATCAAAGGACCAGATTTTGACATTGAGAGTCCAAGTGGTAAAATAAGAGGACCCAAGTTCAGCATGCCAAACATTTCAGGACCGAAACTTTCCATGCCAGATGTGGATTTCCACCTGAAAGGTCCCAAAATAAAAGGTGATGTGGACATGTCAGTGCCAAAGATAAAGGGAGACATGAAAACACCTGAAGTAGACATCAAAGGTCCACAGGTTGATATTGAAGGTTCCAAAGGTGGATTTGAAATGCCTAAAATCAAAATGCCATCATTTGGCTTCAAAGGTCCAAAAATGGAGGTTCCAGATGTTGATGTAAACCTTCCTACAGCAGACATTGGTTTTAAATTACCTGATGTTGACATTAAAGGGACTGACTTTGATGGTGATTGTCCAGATGCAAAATTGAAAGGACCCAAAATCCAACTGCCATCACTATCAGGACCCAAACTGCCAGAATGGGATGTGAGTCTGAAAGGGCCCAAAATGAAGGGAGATTTCGATGTGTCAGTTCCAAAGATTGAGGGCGATATGAAAGCTCCAACAGTTGATATCGAAGGACCAGATGTCGACATTGATGGCCACAAATCAGGCTTCAAAATGCCAAAACTTAAAATGCCTTCCTTTGGGCTTAAAGGATCCAATGTTGAAGGGCCAGCAGTTGATGTCAGCCTACCCAAAGCAGATATTGAATTGAATGCCCCTAACTTGGATATCAAAGGACCAGATTATGACATTAACAGCCCAAGTGGTAAAATCAAAGGACCCAAATTCAACATGCCAAGCATTTCAGGCCCAACACTTTCCATGCCAGATGTGGATTTCCACCTGAAAGGTCCCAAAATAAAAGGTGATGTGGATATGTCAGTGCCAAAGATAAAGGGAGACATGAAAACACCTGAAATTGACATCAAAGGTCCACAGGTTGATATTGAAGGTCCCAAAGGTGGATTTGAAATGCCTAACATCAAAATGCCATCATTTGGCTTCAAAGGTCCAAAATTGGTTGGTCCAGATGTTGATATAAACCTTCCCAAAGCTGATATTGACATTGAAGCACCTGGCATTGATATGAAAGGGCCAGAATTTGATGTTGAAGGCCCGGAAGCAAAATTGAAAGGACCCAAATTCCAACTGCCATCAATAAAAGGACCCAAACTGCCAGAATGGGATCTGAGTCTGAAAGGGCCCAAAATGAAGGGAGATTTCGATGTGTCAGTTCCAAAGATTGAGGGCGATATGAAAGCTCCAACAGTTGACATCGAAGGACCAGATGTTGACATAGAAGGCCACAAAGGAGGCTTTAAAATGCCAAAATTTAAAATGCCATCCTTTGGGCTTAAAGGATCCAATGTTGAAGGGCCAGCAGTTGATGTCAGCCTACCCAAAGCAGATATTGAATTGAATGCCCCTAAGTTGGATATCAAAGGACCAGATTATGACATTGACAGCCCAAGTGGTAAAATCAAAGGACCCAAATTCAACATGCCAAGCATTTCAGGCCCGAATCTTTCCATGCCAGATGTGGATTTCCACCTGAAAGGTCCCAAAATAAAAGGTGATGTGGATATGTCAGTGCCAAAGATAAAGGGAGACATGAAAACACCTGAAGTTGACATCAAAGGTCCACAGGTTGATATTGAAGGTCCCAAAGGTGGATTTGAAATGCCTAACATCAAAATGCCATCATTTGGCTTCAAAGGTCCAAAATTGGTCGGTCCAGATGTTGATATAAACCTTCCCAAAGCTGATATTGACATTGAAGCACCTGGCATTGATATTAAAGGGCCTGAATTTGATGTTGAAGGTCCTGATGCAAAATTGAAAGGACCCAAATTCCAACTGCCATCAATAAAAGGACCCAAAATGCCAGATTGGGATCTGAGTCTGAAAGGGCCCAACGTGAAGGGAGATTTCGATGTGTCAGTTCCAAAGATTGAGGGAGATATGAAAGCTCCAACGGTTGACATCGAAGGACCAGATGTTGATATAGAAGGCCACAAAGGAGGCTTTAAAATGCCAAAATTTAAAATGCCATCCTTTGGGCTTAAAGGATCCAATGTTGAAGGGCCAGCAGTTGATGTCAGCCTACCCAAAGCAGATATTGAATTGAATGCCCCTAAATTGGATATCAAAGGACCAGATTATGACATTGACAGCCCAAGTGGTAAAATCAAAGGACCCAAATTCAACATGCCAAGTATTTCAGGACCGAAACTTTCCATGCCAGATGTGGATTTCCACCTGAAAGGTCCTAAAATAAAAGGTGATGTGGATATGTCAGTGCCAAAGATAAAGGGAGACATGAAAACACCTGAAGTTGACATCAAAGGTCCACAGGTTGATATTGAAGGTCCCAAAGGTGGATTTGAAATGCCTAACATCAAAATGCCATCATTTGGCTTCAAAGGTCCAAAATTGGCTGGTCCAGATGTTGATATAAACCTTCCCAAAGCTGATATTGACATTGAAGCACCTGGCATTGATATTAAAGGGCCTGAATTTGATGTTGAAGGTCCTGATGCAAAATTGAAAGGACCCAAATTCCAACTGCCATCAATAAAAGGACCCAAAATGCCAGATTGGGATCTGAGTCTGAAAGGACCCAACGTGAAGGGAGATTTCGATGTGTCAGTTCCAAAGATTGAGGGCGATATGAAATCTCCAAAGGTTGACATCGAAGGACCAGATGTTGACATAGAAGGCCACAAAGGAGGCTTCAAAATGCCAAAATTTAAAATGCCATCCTTTGGGCTTAAAGGATCCAATGTTGAAGGGCCAGCAGTTGATGTCAGCCTACCCAAAGCAGATATTGAATTGAATGCCCCCAAGTTGGATATCAAAGGACCAGATTATGACATTGACAGCCCAAGTGGTAAAATCAAAGGACCCAAATTCAACATGCCAAGCATTTCAGGACCGAAACTTTCCATGCCAGATGTGGATTTCCACCTGAAAGGTCCTAAAATAAAAGGTGATGTGGATATGTCAGTGCCAAAGATAAAGGGAGACATGAAAACACCTGAAGTTGACATCAAAGGTCCACAGGTTGATATTGAAGGTCCCAAAGGTGGATTTGAAATGCCTAACATCAAAATGCCATCATTTGGCTTCAAAGGTCCAAAATTGGCTGGTCCAGATGTTGATATAAACCTTCCCAAAGCTGATATTGACATTGAAGCACCTGGCATTGATATTAAAGGGCCTGAATTTGATGTTGAAGGTCCTGATGCAAAATTGAAAGGACCCAAATTCCAACTGCCATCAATAAAAGGACCCAAAATGCCAGAATGGGATCTGAGTCTGAAAGGACCCAACGTGAAGGGAGATTTCGATGTGTCAGTTCCAAAGATTGAGGGCGATATGAAATCTCCAAAGGTTGACATCGAAGGACCAGATGTTGACATAGAAGGCCACAAAGGAGGCTTCAAAATGCCAAAATTTAAAATGCCATCCTTTGGGCTTAAAGGATCCAATGTTGAAGGGCCAGCAGTTGATGTCAGCCTACCCAAAGCAGATATTGAATTGAATGCCCCTAACTTGGATATCCAAGGACCAGATTATGACATTGACAGCCCAAGTGGTAAAATCAAAGGACCCAAATTCAGCATGCCACACATTTCAGGACCGAACCTTTCCATGCCAGATGTGGATTTCCACCTGAAAGGTCCTAAAAGAAAAGGTGGTGTGGATATGTCAGTGCCAAAGATAAAGGGAGACATGAAAACACCTGAAGTTGACATCAAAGGTCCACAGATTGATATTGAAGGTCCCAAAGGTGGATTTGAAATGCCTAACATCAAAATGCCATCATTTGGCTTCAAAGGTCCAAAATTGGTTGGTCCAGATGTTGATATAAACCTTCCCAAAGCTGATATTGACATTGAAGCACCTGGCATTGATATTAAAGGGCCTGAATTTGATGTTGAAGGTCCTGATGCAAAATTGAAAGGACCCAAATTCCAACTGCCATCAATAAAAGGACCCAAAATGCCAGATTGGGATCTGAGTCTGAAAGGGCCCAACGTGAAGGGAGATTTCGATGTGTCAGTTCCAAAGATTGAGGGAGATATGAAAGCTCCAACGGTTGACATCGAAGGACCAGATGTTGATATAGAAGGCCACAAAGGAGGCTTTAAAATGCCAAAATTTAAAATGCCATCCTTTGGGCTTAAAGGATCCAATGTTGAAGGGCCAGCAGTTGATGTCAGCCTACCCAAAGCAGATATTGAATTGAATGCCCCTAAGTTGGATATCAAAGGACCAGATTATGACATTGACAGCCCAAGTGGTAAAATCAAAGGACCCAAATTCAACATGCCAAGCATTTCAGGCCCGAATCTTTCCATGCCAGATGTGGATTTCCACCTGAAAGGTCCTAAAATAAAAGGTGATGTGGACATGTCAGTGCCAAAGATAAAGGGAGACATGAAAACACCTGAAGTTGACATCAAAGGTCCACAGGTTGATATTGAAGGTCCCAAAGGTGGATTTGAAATGCCTAACATCAAAATGCCATCATTTGGCTTCAAAGGTCCAAAATTGGTTGGTCCAGATGTTGATATAAACCTTCCCAAAGCTGATATTGACATTGAAGCACCTGGCATTGATATTAAAGGGCCTGAATTTGATGTTGAAGGTCCTGATGCAAAATTGAAAGGACCCAAATTCCAACTGCCATCAATAAAAGGACCCAAAATGCCAGATTGGGATCTGAGTCTGAAAGGACCCAACGTGAAGGGAGATTTCGATGTGTCAGTTCCAAAGATTGAGGGCGATATGAAATCTCCAAAGGTTGACATCGAAGGACCAGATGTTGACATAGAAGGCCACAAAGGAGGCTTCAAAATGCCAAAATTTAAAATGCCATCCTTTGGGCTTAAAGGATCCAATGTTGAAGGGCCAGCAGTTGATGTCAGCCTACCCAAAGCAGATATTGAATTGAATGCCCCTAACTTGGATATCCAAGGACCAGATTATGACATTGACAGCCCAAGTGGTAAAATCAAAGGACCCAAATTCAGCATGCCACACATTTCAGGACCGAACCTTTCCATGCCAGATGTGGATTTCCACCTGAAAGGTCCTAAAATAAAAGGTGGTGTGGATATGTCAGTGCCAAAGATAAAGGGAGACATGAAAACACCTGAAGTTGACATCAAAGGTCCACAGATTGATATTGAAGGTCCCAAAGGTGGATTTGAAATGCCTAACATCAAAATGCCATCATTTGGCTTCAAAGGTCCAAAATTGGTTGGTCCAGATGTTGATATAAACCTTCCCAAAGCTGATATTGACATTGAAGCACCTGGCATTGATATTAAAGGGCCAGAATTTGATGTTGAAGGTCGTGAAGCAAAATTGAAAGGACCCAAAATCCAACTGCCATCAATAAAAGGACCCAAAATGCCAGATTGGGATCTGAGTCTGAAAGGGCCCAAAATGAAGGGAGATTTCGATGTGTCAGTTCCAAAGATTGAGGGCGATATGAAAGCTCCAACAGTTGATATCGAAGGACCAGATGTTGACATAGAAGGCCACAAAGGAGGCTTTAAAATGCCAAAATTTAAAATGCCATCCTTTGGGCTTAAAGGATCGAATGTTGAAGGGCCAGCAGTTGATGTCAGCCTACCCAAAGCAGATATTGAATTGAATGCCCCAAACGTGGATATCAAAGGACCAGACTATGACATTGACAGCCCAAGTGGTAAAATCAAAGGACCCAAATTCAACATGCCAAGCATTTCAGGCCCGAAACTTTCCATGCCAGATGTGGATTTCCACCTGAAAGGTCCTAAAATAAAAGGTGATGTGGATATGTCAGTGCCAAAGATAAAGGGAGACATGAAAACACCTGAAGTTGACATCAAAGGTCCACAGGTTGATATTGAAGGTCCCAAAGGTGGATTTGAAATGCCTAAAATCAAAATGCCATCATTCGGCTTCAAAGGTCCAAAAATGGATTTTCCAGATGTTGATGTAAACCTTCCTAAAGCAGACATTGATGTTAAAGTACCTGATGTTGACATTAAAGGAATGGACTTTGATGTTGAAGGTCCTGATGCAAAATTGAAAGGACCCAAAATCAAACTGCCATCAATATCAGGACCCAAACTGCCAGAATGGGATGTGAGTCTGAAAGGGCCCAAAATGAAGGGAGATTTCGATGTGTCAGTTCCAAAGATTGAGGGCGATATGAAAGCTCCAAAGGTTGATATCGAAGGACCAGATTTTGACATAGAAGGCCACAAAGGAGGCTTCAAAATGCCAAAATTTAAAATGCCATCCTTTGGGCTTAAAGGATCCAATGTTGAAGGGCCAGCAGTTGATGCCAGCCTACCCAAAGCAGACATTGAATTGAATGCCCCTAACTTGGATGTCAAAGGACCAGATTATGACATTGAAAGCCCAAGTGGTAAAATCAAAGGACCCAAATTCAGCATGCCACACATTTCAGGACCGAACCTTTCCATGCCAGATGTGGATTTCCACCTGAAAGGTCCCAAAATAAAAGGTGATGTGGACATGTCAATGCCAAAGATAAAGGGAGACATGAAAACACCTGAAGTTGACATCAAAGGTCCACATGTTGATATTGAAGGTCCCAAAGGTGGATTTGAAATGCCTAAAATCAAAATGCCATCATTTGGCTTCAAAGGTCCAAAAATGGATTTTCCAGATGTTGATGTAAACCTTCCTAAAGCAGACATTGATGTTAAAGTACCTGATGTTGACATTAAAGGAATGGACTTTGATGTTGAAGGTCCTGATGCAAAATTGAAAGGACCCAAAATCAAACTGCCATCAATATCAGGACCCAAACTGCCAGAATGGGATGTGAGTCTGAAAGGGCCCAAAATGAAGGGAGATTTCGATGTGTCAGTTCCAAAGATTGAGGGCGATATGAAAGCTCCAAAGGTTGATATCGAAGGACCAGATTTTGACATAGAAGGCCACAAAGGAGGCTTCAAAATGCCAAAATTTAAAATGCCATCCTTTGGGCTTAAAGGATCAAATGTTGAAGGGCCAGCAGTTGATGTCAGCCTACCGAAAGCAGATATTGACTTGAATGCCCCTAACTTGGATGTCAAAGGACCAGATTATGACATTGACAGCCCAAGTGGTAAAATCAAAGGACCCAAATTCAGCATGCCACACATTTCAGGACCGAACCTTTCCATGCCAGATGTGGATTTCCACCTGAAAGGTCCCAAAATAAAAGGTGATGTGGACATGTCAATGCCAAAGATAAAGGGAGACATGAAAACACCTGAAATTGACATCAAAGGTCCACAGATTGATATTGAAGGTCCCAAAGGTGGATTTGAAATGCCTAACATCAAAATGCCATCATTTGGCTTCAAAGGTCCAAAATTGGTTGGTCCAGATGTTGATATAAACCTTCCCAAAGCTGATATTGACATTGAAGCACCTGGCATTGATATTAAAGGGCCAGACTTTGATGTTGAAGGTCGTGAAGCAAAATTGAAAGGACCCAAATTCCAACTGCCATCAATAAAAGGACCCAAACTGCCAGAATGGGATATGAGTCTGAAAGGGCCTAAAATGAAGGGAGATTTCGATGTGTCAGTTCCAAAGATTGAGGGCGATATGAAAGCTCCAAAGGTTGACATCGAAGGACCAGATATTGACATAGAAGGCCACAAAGGAGGCTTTAAAATGCCAAAATTTAAAATGCCATCCTTTGGGCTTAAAGGATCCAATGTTGAAGGTCCAGCAGTTGATGTCAGCCTACCCAAATCAGATATTGAATTGAATGCCCCTAACTTGGATATTCAAGGACCAGATTATGAAATTGACAGCCCAAGTGGTAAAATCAAAGGACCCAAATTCAACATGCCAAGCATTTCAGGACCGAAGCTTTCCATGCCAGATGTGGATTTCCACCTGAAAGGTCCTAAAATAAAAGGTGATGTGGATATGTCAGTGCCAAAGATAAAGGGAGACATGAAAACACCTGAAGTTGACATCAAAGGTCCACAGGTTGATATTGAAGGTCCCAAAGGTGGATTTGAAATGCCTAACATCAAAATGCCATCATTTGGCTTCAAAGGTCCAAAATTGGTTGGTCCAGATGTTGATATAAACCTTCCCAAAGCTGATATTGACATTGAAGCACCTGGCATTGATATTAAAGGGCCTGAATTTGATGTTGAAGGTCCTGATGCAAAATTGAAAGGACCCAAATTCCAACTGCCATCAATAAAAGGACCCAAAATGCCAGATTGGGATCTGAGTCTGAAAGGGCCCAAAATGAAGGGAGATTTCGATGTGTCAGTTCCAAAGATTGAGGGCGATATGAAAGCTCCAAAGGTTGACATCGAAGGACCAGATGTTGACATAGAAGGCCACAAAGGAGGCTTCAAAATGCCAAAATTTAAATTGCCATCCTTTGGGCTTAAAGGATCCAATGTTGAAGGGCCAGAAGTTGATGTCAGCCTACCTAAAGCAGATATTGAATTGAATGCCCCAAACTTGGATATCAAAGGACCAGATTACGACATTGACAGCCCAAGTGGTAAAATCAAAGGACCCAAATTCAGCATGCCAAACATTTCAGGCCCGCAACTTTCCATGCCAGATGTGGATTTCCACCTGAAAGGTCCTAAAATAAAAGGTGATGTGGATATGTCAGTACCAAAGATAAAGGGAGACATGAAAACACCTGAAGTTGACATCAAAGGTCCACAGGTTGATATTGAAGGTCCCAAAGGTGGATTTGAAATGCCTAAAATGAAAATGCCAACATTTGGCTTCAAAGGTCCCAAAATGGAGGTTCCAGATGTTGATGTAAACCTTCCCAAAGCTAACATTGATTTTAAAGTACCTGATGTTGACATTAAAGGGATGGACTTTGATGTTGAAGGTCCTGATGCAAAATTGAAAGGACCCAAAATCCAACTGCCATCACTATCAGGACCCAAGCTGCCAGAATGGGATGTGAGTCTGAAAGGGCCCAAAATGAAGGGAGACTTCGATGTGTCAGTGCCAAAGATTGAGGGTGACATAAAAGCTCCAAAGGTTGATTTTGAAGGACCAGATGTCGACATTGATGGCCACAAAGCAGGCTTCAAAATGCCAAAACTTAAAATGCCATCCT
This sequence comes from Anoplopoma fimbria, assembly GCF_027596085.1. Classification (NCBI taxonomy): domain Eukaryota; kingdom Metazoa; phylum Chordata; class Actinopteri; order Perciformes; family Anoplopomatidae; genus Anoplopoma; species Anoplopoma fimbria. The sequence continues at coordinate 14,358,168 of NC_072452.1, forward strand.
TTGGGCTTCAAGGACCAAATGTTGAAGGGCCAGCAGTTGATGTCAGCCTACCGAAAGCTGATATTAACATTAACGCTCCTGAAGTTGACATCAAAGGTCCAGAGTTGAATATTAAAGGGCCTAAGGGTGGATTTGAAATGCCTAAAATGTCTTTGCCATCATTTAACATCAAAGGTCCAAATGTGGAGGGTTCAGATGTTGATATAAAACTTCCCAAAGGAAACATTGATGTAAAAGCACCTGATGTGGATGTCAAAGCGCCTAGAGTCAAAGCAAAGATGGATGCAACAGTGCCCAATTTGGAAGCAGATATCAGTGGTCCTAATGCTAACATTGCTGTACCTACCACTGGTGTTACATTTCCCAAGTTTAAAGCTCCTAAATTTGGAATTAAATCCCCAGCAATTGAGGGGAAAACACAAAGCTCAAAAATAGAAATTAGTCCCCCAGATACTGAAGCAAGTCTTGATATCCCTGATATTAATGTCAACACAAAGGGGAAAAAGGGGAAATTCAAACTTCCTAAAGTGAAAGGAAGGGCAAAGAAACCTGATATAAACATAGAAACACAAGCAGCAGACCTGGATTTAGACACACCCAATATTCATGTCAAAGGAACAAAGGTAAAGAAGCCTCTTTTTGGTAAGCTTCATTTTCCTGATGTGGAATTAGATATAAAATCACCAAAATTGAGAGGTGATGGATCTTTATCAGAAGGATTCAATTCACCTGACACAGATTTTCCATCTGCTAGCTTGAACACTGCTTTTGAAAGTTCTGGTATTGACAGTCCAAATGTTCATTTGGGAGAGACAGATGTGAAATTGAATCCTAAATTAAAAATGCCAAATGTGAACGTGTCCACTTCTGATGCAAGTCTTAACAGAGAGGCAACCATGTCTGCAGGTTTTAAAGGCCCAAAAATAAATGTGAAAGGTGGTGCAGAGATTGATGCAAGTGTTCCAGGGGGCAGTGCAAGTGGTGGCCTTCATTACCCAGAAGGTACTGTAACATTTCCAAAAATCAAAGTACCAAAATTTGGTATTGCACTGCCTCAGCTGGAAGGCCAGGCAGGTGGAGGAAATGTTGAATCAGCTAGTGGAGGAATGAATATCAAGTCCCCATCTGTCAGTTGCCAAGTCAGTTCACAAAATATAGAGGTTCCCAGTCCAGAACTGAGGCACAGAGAAGGAAAGGTAAAGGTAAAGATGCCAAAAATGTTTGGCAAATCAAAAGTAAAGGGCAGTAGTGCAGGTGACCTTCGAGGACCAGAGGTAGAATTGAGTACAAGTGGAAAAGGCAGTAAGGTACATACTGGGGAACTGATGGGTGGAAAAGTAGAAGTAGAGGGTGATGGTGGGCTCAGTGTGTCAACTAAAGGCAAGTCAGCCTCACTTGATCTATTTAAGAAATCAAGGCATCGGTCTTCTTCTCTTAGTGATGAGGGGGGTCTTGCAGTAAGTTCTCCTTCAGCTCACTTAGAAGCTGAGGGTGGTGACATTTCAGTAGACCTAGGAGGAAGCAAGGTCAAAGGAAAGAAAGGCAAGTTGAAGTTTGGCACCTTCGGAGGTTTTGGTTCAAAGTCAAAGGGCTCATATGAAGTGTCACTTGGTGAGGAGGGTGAAGCAGGTGCAGGTGTTCATCTACCCTCTAAAAAATCTAGATTGTCTTCATCTTCAAGCAGTGACAGTGGTTCAAGAGGTGGTTTCAGGTTCCCAAGACTTGAATTCTCTGTTTCACCAAAGAAATGATTAATTATGAGGTAAATTAAACTCTTTCATGAAAACCCAAATAGACTGTTCTAATATGGTTAATTCTTCAATGTATCATTTTTTAAAACCTAAGAACACGTACACAGTCATCTCATTATATTAACTATGTGTCATTCTTTTCAGTAGTTAGAGTGCATGAGATTGTTCAAAATCCCTTATAACTGTAAATAAGATAAATTTGTATTGTAGTAATAAATATTGTTTTTTGTACATAGTCCAGATTTATTGAACACATGCCATCCCACCAAATTTTCATAAAAAGTTTATTACAGGGTTGTCATTTTGTCTTATTTTATTCTATTAAATGAATGTTATTAATGAACAGGTGTGGTATATTTGTATCCAGGGGTCTATTGCACAGAACAGATAGTTACAAGTGTTTTTTTGAAGGAAGAAGTTGTTTGTACTCCCACACTCAAATATAAGCAGTTAACAGTTCTTTAATGTATGAAATGATTTTATTTTCAAGCTTTGTAAGTATATAATCAGTGTAGAAGTAATTTTAGGCAACATAGAGCTGGCCCTTTATAACCCATTCTAAAGACTAATGGTGTTGTGTAAACCATATTTGCAAAGACAATCAATGTTTAGAAACTACCAAAGTGCTGTTCATTTTTTAAGAAACTTTATTCACCCTCTGATTGTGTAACATTTACGAAAAATATGCATTGTTTCATTTGTTTTAAACATGTTTTGCTTCCCAATCCTGTGTCATTTTGATCACCTGTTTTATGATCCTTTGTATTTTATTTCCTGTCACTCCATTTGTACACCCACCTTATGATAATGTAAAAAAACAAAACAAATAAACTTTCACTTTTTGTTTGCAAAAACAAATCTGTGTTAATAGCGAGTTGCATAGTTTGTTCAGATATGATGGAGATAGAGCATGATTCTTTGGGTCTATTCTTTTGTGTGCATTTTGCCAAAAAAACTAAATAAAAAGATTTATAGAATAAATAAGGTTTCTCAAATCTGTATTTCCAAATGCCTTAATCATATGATATGACACCAGCAATACTTGATTGTGTCTGTATGCATTTTGTATTACGTGACAGTCTTTTATCTAAGTTTTGAATTAATATCAATCATCCATCAAGTAATCCAACTTGAGTCATCATTGAGTCATCAACAGTTCTTTACATATATAGTTAAAATCCTAAACTTAAGTACCAATACAACAATGTAAACGTACATCACTACAAGTAAAAGTACTGCATTTAAAATCTAGGTTCAGTTAAACTACAGTTCATATTATTAACAAAATGTACTTAAATTAAGTAAAAGTTCTCCTTCTGCTGTTAAAATGATCTCTCTGACTTGATATATTATTATATATGTTATCATTAGGTTGTTAATCGTAATGCATCATTGCTTAGGCGGCATTTTAATGTTGTAGCCGCTAGTTTCAACTACTTTACATACAATTAAGTAGTTTGCGTGTGTGCTCGCATGCATCCTTAAGTGCAAGTGCACCTCTGTGTCTGTCCACGGCTAATTTCAGTTATGACTGCATGATCAATGACCTCTCATGGTTGCAGTGACTCACACTTTCTCAAAACACCTTTGATTGCCTGTTTAGTATTGCCATTGACTGCATGCTGACTCCACACTCACTATACTCTGATCGGTAGGGCCGGTAGTAATGAAAACGCAGCTGAGTACATCGCTGACCCCCAGCTGCTACTCTGCACCCAGAGACACGTCGAGGGGATATCAGTTTGCTCTTTAGGGTTTGTTCGGCATCAGCTAACAGCTTACGGAACTACCACTCAGCTGCTGATACGCGGGCAGACGAATAAATGAGTTTGATTTGAGCAAGAGAAAACTTTATGGTAGCAAGCCATAGAAAAAACATTGTTGGATTGCAGTTAATTATTATATCATGTTATTTCAAACAAGTCCAGTCAGTCTACCACTGTGCCCCTTCACCCACCACTAGAGATGGGAGGTTTGACTCGTTTATCAACTCAAGTTTGTATGAGTCACTCATTAAGACCTCAGCTGCCTCAGACCAACTCATAGACTAAGGAAACACCAGTAAAACAAAAACAATGTCTTGATTATTGTTTCAGATTTGTATTTGTATTTTAGAGATATTTATCTGGCATTTTAGCCTTTTTATTGATAGTATATGGTGTAGAATGAACCCAGGGGACTTGCATAATATGTATCAAGAGTGGGAGCAGGAGAGACTTTATATTTTTCTCATAAAGAAATAAAGCTTAGTATAGTATGCCATAGTCATACTATACTAAGTCATAAAATAGTCATAATATACCATCTCGTGAAAAGTAACACAAAAGTCATGTATTACATGGTATAAAAATGTATTTAAACTGTCATTATATAGTATGCCACAAAGAGACGTAAAATTATCATAGTATAGTATGCCGAAAATATAGGATAGTATATAATAAATATAAGTATATAATAAAAAAGTCATGGTATGGTACCTCATAAAAAAAGTCATAGTAGAGTATGCCATAAAAATGTCATAAAATAAGTCATGCTTAAGTATGCCATTAAAACGTCACAGTATAGGAGTCACATAATAATGTCTTAAAAGAAGGCATGGTAGAGTAGGCTATATCGTAAAAAATATCTTTGTATAGTATGCCACAAATGTGTCTTAAAATTATATAGTATAATAGGCAATGTAAAATGTACAAAAAGTATAAAAAGTATAGTAACAAATACAGATGTCATAAAAAAATCGAAATTATAGTATACAAAAATAAATTTAAATGTCATAGTATAGGATGTTATAAAATTAAAAGTCGTATCATAGTATATCGAAAAAAGTAATTAACAAGTCATAGTATAATGAGACAAATAAAGTCATATTATAATATGTTGAAAAAAAGTCATAGTATATTCAATCAAAAAGTCAGAATCAAAACCGTGGCACAAAATGTCATAAAGGTAATATTATAATATGTCAATTATTTTTTTTAAAAACACCACAGTATGGTACGTCATTATAAATGTCTCTGTTAAAGTATGTTGGAAAAAGACATAAAAAGTTATGGTATAGCTTGTTAAAAAAGTAATAAAAAAGTAATATCAAAGTATGTCAAAAAATGTTATAAAAAATGTCATGGTATAGTATGTTGAAAAAATATTAAAAGTCGTTTTATAGCAAGGAATAAATAGCTATAAAATAGTGAAAGATTAGAAGGGAGTAAAAAATGTTTTAAAAAGTTGTAAATTATGTCAAAAAGTTGTTAAATAGTTATTGTATAGTATGTTGGAAAAAAGTCATAGTAAAATATGTTATCAATAGTGATGAGAAGGTCAATTTATAGCATGTTAAAAAAAGTCATAGTATAGTATATTGAAAACGTCAGAAAAAACTCATTGTTTAGTATGTCGGAAAAGGTCTGAAAAGAAAAGGTATGGCATGTCTGAAAAAAAGTCTGAAAAAGCCATAGTATATCAGTGTAAAAAGGTCATTTTGAAGCATGTGAAGCATATTAGAGTAGGTCTAAAAAAGTCAGAAAAGTCAAGGTATAGCATTTTCAAAAGAATTTAGAAAAAAAAAAAGTCATAACATGTCATAGTATAGTATGTTGAAAAGTCATAATATAGCAGTGTAGCATGTTGAAAAAAATATTTACAACTCATAGTGTATTTTATCAAAAAAAGTATTCTATATTAGTATATTAATTTCAATTTAATAGGATAGTATTTCAAAAAGAGTCATAAAAAGTTCAACATTATTATGATGTTCCAAACCATTGCATGAGGACATTTTCTCTAACTGTACCTCATTGAATTTTATTTAAATACCACTGGTATAGCATTTCGAAAGAAAGCCAAAAACAGTCATAGCATAGTATGACAAAAAACAGTCATAGTTTAGTATGATGAAAAAAGAAAACAGAAATAATAGTATAGCATTATAAAAAGTATTTAAAAAGCCATAATAAAGTATGTCTTTAAAAAAAGCCCTCAAAAAGTCTTAGTATAGCTTGTAAAAGAACTCTATAGTAATTCAAAAATGACATTAAAATTCATAGCATAGTATGTCAATAAAAGCCAGAAACAAGTCATAGTATAGTATGTCAAAAAAACTATTAAAAACCTATAAAATCATTATAAAGTTGTTTGAAAAAAAGCAGTTGTATATTAAATCTTTAAAAAAATGCCTTGCAAATATCTTAGTATAGTCTGTCCAAAAGGTTATTAAAAAAATATAGTATATTAGGTCGAAAAAAGACAGAAAAAAGTATAGTATGTTGAAAAAGTCATAAAATAAAATAGTAATGAATGTCCAAAAAATGCCATAGTATATTATGAAAAAAAAGCGCCATAGATTAGTAGAGGGTTATTTAATAAAAAGTCAGTGAAGTCCAGTTAGAGAGAATTTTCTTATGGAAAAGTTCGGAACAAAACAATAATGTTAACTTGCGCTATGATTTAGTTCCATGTATACAGAAGTAGCCTAGCAGTTGTATCAACTTATGTATGTAATCATCAACTGACTGCCAAATCAAATGAGGAAAGCTCAATTGAATAATATCTCAATATTTCTGACAAATTTATCGTCAGATTTCATATTGAACTGGATGAATTACGTATTATATTTACTCTTAAAATAAATAAATTATATTCTCTCATTTCAAGTAAAATAAGGGCTGGATTAAAAAATAAAATATATAACAGAAAGCTTTTGAAAAAATGTGCAATTTAAAATAAAGGACTTCAATTTAACTGAATTGTTCTTGCCCTGCAGCTTTATATTCAGTTTATTCAGGTGCCAAGTGATGTAAATTAAAAAAGCCACGAGATCCATATGCTTCTCAACTTCTAAATAGAGACATTTGTGTACAGGGACTATATCTGTGGCTCTTGAAACCACTTGTTTCATCCCTATTCCTCTCCCTGTTTACAGCATTGTTGGGTAGTGAATGAATGTGTTAGGAACATATGAGATTATGTCCATACTTGGTTGAAGGCTCTGGTTTTGCTGTCCACTTTTCTCTTGGAGCACGCCAAGTGAAATCAATTATCTGACTCACATACTTCTTCTATTCGGTCTCTGCCTCCGTCTCTCTTCTGTGCATGTACATCTCCCTAAAACCGCGACGCTCATCGGAATACACATATTTGATTGGCTGAGTGGCATCACATGGTATTTTTTTTTACAATACATGTAATTGGTCGGTGTGCTTCCGTGACCGCTGAATGAGGGCCGTAACGCCTAGAAAAGCTGCGCCGGTTAAAATGAAAGCGGTCCGTCAAAACATAATAATTTTCAATCCAGGTCCGGATACAACTGCGTCCGGGTCCAGATCGCAGTCGGCGTGATAGTGATCCCAGGTATAGTATGTTGATAAAGTCATAAAAAAGATATAGTATAGTATGTAAAAAAAACCTAATGTAAATTATTTTGAAAAAAGCCGAAAAAAGATAATTTTATAAAAAAACAGTGTATCAAAAATAGTCTTGGTATGTTATGCAGAAAAAAATGTTGAAAACATATTTTAGAAAGTCATAGTATTGGAAGTATAAAATAGTCATTAAAACATCATAGTATAGAATGTCAAAAAAAGTTGAAGTATAACACTTGAACAAAGTCTTAAAGAAGTAATTTTATATTAGATCGAAAAGTCTGAAAAGTCACAGAATACCATGTTGAAAGAGAAAGCATCCTAACTGCAAAAATTACAAACTGGCATGGGATATGTACGGCAGATTAAAACCGCCCAGAACACCATTGGCACCAATCTACTGAGCATCGGTGATATTGGTGAGAAGAGGACCCTGCGAAGAGCCAAGAGGATATTAAAAGTCTAAACCCGTCCCAGCCACAACCTATTCAACCTGCTGCCGTCTGGAAAGAGATACAGAAGTATCAGCTGCCAAACCACCAGACTTAAAAACAGCTTATTTCCTTTTGCTGTGATACTGTTTAATTTTGTGTTTTCATTCCTATGTAGCAAATTGGGACTACAATCTAAATATCATTGTGCAACTCTGTTGACAAATAACAACCTTGTAACCTTGTTGAAAAAAGTCATATAAAAAAAGTTATAGTATAATATGTCCAAAAAACACGGAAAAAAGTCACAGTTTAGTATGCAGAAAAGTCATGAAAAGGTCATAGTTTAGTATGACAGTCATATCAAGTTATCTCGAAAAGAGTTGTTTTCAAAGACGTAGTATAGGATGTTGAAAAAAAGACAGAAAGTCGATAAAATATTATCATGGTAAGTAATGCCGAAAACATTCTATAAAAAGTATTGGGTATCAAGGAAGACATTAAAAGTATAAGTATGATGAAAAAACGTCATTGCATAGTATAAAGAAACCCCCCCCCCAAGAAAAAAAGTCATAGTATAGTATGTTGTAAAAAGCCAGAAAAAGTTAAAGTATGGAATGTAGAAAAAGCCAGAAAAAAGGGACATTTTTAAATAATGTAGTATAGTATGTCCAAAAAAGTCATAGTATTGCACATCAAAAAGGTCATAAAACAGCCTTACTATAGTCATGGTCAAGTATGTCAAAAAAGTAAAAAACTAATAAAAATAAAAGTATAGTATGTTGAAAAAAAGACAGAAAAAAGTTATAGTATAGCATGTTTTGAAAGTCATAAAACAAGTCATAGCATAATGTGTCCTAAAAAGCCCCCCAAAAGTACTAGTTTAGTATGTCAAAAAGAAGCCTTAGTATGTTGAAAAAAAGACAGAAAAAAGTCAAAGTATAGTTTGATGATAAAAAATCATCATGGTAAAGTATGACGAAAACATTGTAGGATAAAGTCATACTCAAACATGTCGAAAAAGTTAAAAAAAACAAAAACTTTAGTATAGTATGTAAATGAAGGCCAAAGTGTAGTAATGTTGCTTAAGTCTCAAAAAAGTCATAGTATAGAATGTTGAAAAAAAGCCCCAAAAAGTCATATGTCGACAAAGTAATTCAAAAAGTCATAGTATATTATAACAGATAAAAGGTCATAATAAAGTATGATAAAAAAGCCAGAAAAAATGTCATAGTATAGCTTGTCAAAATATCATGAAAAGCCACAGTATAGTTTGTCGAAAGTAGGCGATAGTATAGTATGTAGAAAAATGCGAGCAAAATGAGTCATAATATAGTATGTAAAAACAAAACAAATAAATGTCTTGGTATAGTATGTCAAAAAAGCCCAAAGTATGTATAATGGATTGAAAATATTCCTTAAAAAAGAATCATAGGACAGTATGTTGGAAAAGAAATAGAATAAGCCTCAGTAAAGTATGTTGTAAAAAGTCATAGTATACAAAGTCAAAAAAGATTCAAAAACAATATTATAGTATGTCATAATAAATATTATACTATTACATGAAAACTAATCTGCTGCCCTTGACTTATGTACCATCGGAAAAACCTTTGTCCATCTCTTACTGTTGATAAATGTATCACTTTAAGCCGTTCAGGATATTTGTTGAATTGTGCGTTCTTTTTTTGCAGATTTTCTCTCAAAACAAATCATTCAACACAAATACACAGACATCCAATGGATTTCTATAACTTGTATTAAATCAACACCAAACCACAACAGAAGCATTACAGCATGAAAAAAGGGAACTGGTGCACTCAACGAAGAAAAACATTTTAGTTTTTATTTAGTTGTTTTGAGTTCAGATGAAAAAGATATGTTTATGGACATCAGGTGACTATCATTCAGGACATTTTCAGCACTTGGATGAACATGAAACTTTAAGTGTTAAACCAGACATCAACAATACAAAAGATCTTACTTTTTTGCTTAAAAAGATTGAGATACCTGACGCTTGAAACTAAACTTTACTAAACTATTGATATGAGTGTATTCAGAGAAAATGTTAGATATGCAAAAATGTTAGATGTGTGCATTCTAATATACAACCACTTTTACAAGGATTTGTCTTCAAAAGACGATGATTTAAGTCTACACTATATATGATCAGACTCTGGGTCACATTAAACGTATCAACTAGTGACAAGGAAACACGATTTGTAGTGTAAGGCTTTGTGAAAGCGGTGTTTTACCTAAAACACGGGATGTGATCCCAGTGCCCCTGGTTGCAAGAATGCAATTGTTTTTGCAGTGCAGAGGAAGGAACTTATCAGGAGTTTCCTTTAAAAGAGGAAAGTGCGCCCTTCCTTTCTGGAGAGGCAAAAAATGTTGTGCTGAAAGAGGGACACAGGAGAAGAAAAAGTTTAGACAGTCCAGCATTCTTCCTCTGTGTAAATTATTGGATTACATGCAGTTTTCCTCTATTGGACATCCATTTTAGAAGATAATTGCTGAAGATGCTGGGGAGTAACAGTTAGAATCAGTTTCTCAGGTAAGAAACATATTAATCACTGACACGTTTTAAATTGACATAGAAAAATATTTTACTTCAGCCAACAACTTAACTCTGGTCAGTTTCTCTGGAAAAAAAAATCGTATTTTTTTACTCTATATTCTGGTTATGGTATGTCCATCGGTACAATCAGATGTGTTCAAAACGGTCTATGCTATAGCTTCAGGTGGAACATTAACCTTGCCAGTTCAGAACATTTAACATAATTTTCTCATACATTTTCAACTTGTCTCCCCTGACCTCCATGAGTGAGTGAAAGGCTTCATCTCGCTTCTGTAAACTGGTTATGGGCATATGAGGAGAAGAGATTCTTAGATTTGAAAATAGTATTTTTCCCTTTTTACTTTAAAATTTCAGATCACTATTTGTCTGGTATGTATGAATTGTACATGCTGTGAGTGCCGGCGGGCATTTGTTAGTGTGTGTGAGTTTATTTTTTGAGCTTTAACCTCGTTAGTCTCATAAATATGGGCAATGGTATATTATATTTGAAATACCACTACCAAACACTGCTTGGGATTTCACGTGAGGCCTTTCCTTAATCTTTCCAGGAAGCATTTCGTTGATATTAATGCTCGGATCTTGCAGTCGTAGCCGGGGGTGGTGGGTGTTCCCATTCATGGTTGTAACACACATACTCCACAGTATAATCTTGTGACTACAATGTAAAACACAGACACACAGACAGACACACATACACAAACAAACACACTGTATATACAGCATATAATGCCTCTCTACAATTAGATAGCACACCCTGAAAATGAATTTCTAAACAAAGCATGGATGTTGTAGTTTTCCTGGTCCTTGGCTTTTTATTGATCTACCTTCCATATTCTATAAGACAATTAATTATATGAAATACATATTGTTTATACCATTATGCAAAAAGGCATTTAACGTACAGCTTGATCGCTAGTGCAAGCAGAGAATATCAAGGTATGTTCACTGAAGCAGATGTTGGATGATAATGTGGTTTACCACACCAGTCTGACATCTGACATCTCATGTGTCATGCGGAGTCCAGCCAGATGGTGTCCTTGACTCCTGCAAGAATAAAAGAGGTTACACAGTGTGATGGCTTGTTAATATACATTAGATCATATCTCACTCTAATGGGCTTATATTTTTATGCTACATCTTCACTTCCTTGACATAGATTCCTTAAAATACACTATTTATGCTATGTAACAGTAATAGGACTGATGATGAATATATGTAATGGTATATTGTAAATTGCTTAATTTCTGTGTTTTCACTGATAATATAATTTCACCCTTTATGTTACCCTACTGGCTCCCTTTCATTTTTTTTGTTGTTTTTTTTGGGTACAATACAGCAATTACACATCTTTATTCAGAAAATGCTTTCACATCATCTTTGATTTAAAATTTCTCAAGTGCAAATGAGGATCAAGTGCCTCTTGGACTAAAATAAATTAATTTGAGAGACATGAGGAGATTTTTTTTCCAATAACGAAAACAAAAACTGTTTTCATAAGTTTACATAAAGGTAATGACACCCATTGTGATAATGACTCCTAGTGATTAATGAATGTGCCAAAATATGAATAGTGGTTAATAGGCATAACAACAAAATCCATATTATTTACATTTTTTAGGGGAGGGAGGTTAGTAACGCCACTATTTTATTTAAAGATAATGTATTGCATGTTCATTATGGCATTCCATTACACACAAAGGAAACCCTAGACAGCTGAACCATTGCTCTGGTAGATTCACAAAGTCGAACCATGTGAGGACACTCCTTCAGTTATCAGAATCCCAAGCAGGGACCAGTTGCTTCATGCTGATTCTTTTGGGCTCCAAATTATTCTAATGTATGTATTTTTATATGCAGAGAAAGCTCGATTAATAATTCAGTGCTTTGCCTTGTGACTGTGAAAATCATGTTTAAAGCCCATCCACGCTTATTGAATCATTAGCATAAACACTTGGATATAAACAAAGGATGATCCACAAACTTCATGCAGTCATATATCCTCCTGTAGTTTCTACCATAGAGATTTGAATAATGCATTTGCTTAAACATTCAATTATGCCTATTTCTTGATCAGACAGTATTTCTGGTAAAATCCTTGTCTCTGTAGTAGTCATAACCCTTTGTTGTTATTGTTTGTAATATTTGAAGAACACAAATATCTAAGGTTAGGGTTGGTAATCTTCTTCCAAAAAATGTTGTGGTATTTGTTTAAATTCTCACTACTTCCAGGCGGCAATCAATAAATCAGATGCTCTAGCAGAAGAAAAAAAAGATCTGGTATCTGTGGCTCTTGAAGAGCTGTAATAAGCCCTTCCAATATTGGACGGGCTTATTACAGTCCTGGGAATGAATTGATTGTCTACCTACCTGTCTACCTGCCTGCCATGGACTCATTGCGCATCAACAAAGTCTTCCATAAGCTGCTAGCTTGACAGCTGTGCGTATTAATGTTCGTTATGATATGTTAACGTTCATAATGGTACCTTTTGGGGGAGTGGCTTTGGAGATAGGACTGAAGGGACAGGCTGTCAGTGTTGCTGACTCGACGACTCTCTTGCTAGACTTAGCAACTTTTGGAGCAAGTGCTGCTAGCTACTTTCATTGGATGGGTTTTTGGCTTGGATCATTTTTAGAATGTACAGTAGCTCACTCTTGCTATAGTTTAAGATTACTAGCTTTAAAGTTGCTTTTCTCAACTAATTTTTGTAGGAAGGACTTGCTACTAACAAATCAGAGAATGGAGGCAATGTGCAGTCTGTGAGTAGAAGATATTTAAAAACATATTTTACAAATCAGATCAATGCCTGTCCACATCAAATAACACAGGCAGTTATGGTTTAGGTAGATACTAGTGGACAGAATAGCTGGATGCCCCACTCTTCCAAACCTGCCGTGGGAGGTTTGTGGAGGCGGATGAAAGATTGTACAATATTGGAATCCAGCAGTTTGAGTGTAAGGTTCTCCTCTCACCTTTCTCATAGAAGTGAGAATTAGGAAACAAGTACAGAAAGACTGCTGGGTTTTCATTTTCATCTATTTCATCGGAATAGAAGATCACTGCAAATCTGTTATGTCAGTGTACAGTTACAAAAATAACATGTTAACACACTATCAATAGGGAGGTCAGGAGCAGAACAATAGCATTGATTGAGTTATTCAAATGTAGAAATCCATAAATCCTGAGTGGATGTTATGCAGTATCAGGCACGTAGGATAAAGCTTGTTGTGTTTCACAATCTTTCATGGTTCACAATCCATTTCTAAATTCAATTACCACATGCCCCATGGGCATATAGAGCTTCCTTTGACAACTGGTCCAAAATAAAGTACTTAAAACGTCCAGATCAAATAGTGTAGTGAAAATATGATAGGGATTTCTCAAGCTTCTCAAGTGGTTTAGTGGGATTCTTTGTAATTTTAAAACACCAAATGTATCCACTCTATGGATATGCCAATGTGTCAGACACAAGATGTACCCTACTTCCCTATAACGTCCATTATCAGTGGGTGTGCACTGGAGGCATCACATTATACACAACCTCTCTTCCCAAGAAGGAATGCACTGATGCGGCCGATACCAACAACTGATCAGATACCAGTGTTTAATTGATAAGCCGTACGCCTCACTGTGAGGAAGTGACTTGGATCAATCTTTTTATGTGTAATGCCGCATCAGGCCGACGGAAAACACAGCTATCATAACTCTCTAAAAAATTTAACAAATAAATACATAGATATGAATGTACTGAATTGTTATCTGTTAAATAACTGGTATAAAACGAGATCAGCTTATTGTCATTGATACCCGATCCAGCTAATATCGAAATCGGTATTGATATCAGTGGATCTCTAATTTAAAGTGAGCACAGAGAAAATGTCCCCCTTCATAGCCTGAATAATTCTGCACATTAAACGGGGGATGATCAGGTCTTGTCAGATAACATCTTTGCAGCACAGTAACCCAGACTATGAGTTGCGGCCCGGTTGTGGATAATCACTACCCTGCAGCATACCATCATTCTCTTTTCATATGCTGGTGATGCCGTCAGCAGTGATCAGCACCTCCAAATTACCTTGTGCACTGTTCCACTGTCCCTTTGCCTTTGAAGTATGAGTTAAGGTGTGGTATATCAATTACCTGCATGGTGCAGTATAAACCTAAAGCAGAAGCAGGATCTATTTTTAAATGCAAAAGACTGTTTCCTGAAGCCCTGACTGGGGAAGAGGCTGCTTACTGACCTTGAAGGTTCATCAGTATGTAGTTTTCCACTTGTAATCGCAGGGGGCTTTCAAGACAGTGACTGAAGGAGAATATTTTTTCTGCATGGCTACGTACATTGAGACAGTCCCCCATGGGATTCTGTTTGATGTGAGAATCGCAGACTGCACAGATGTGTGTTTGTGTGAGATACATTTTACTTGCCCTGAAGAATTTGTGTTGATGTGTGTTGGTTATTTATGAGACTGTTATTAATGGATCTTGCTTTTCTGTTTATGGATGAGCATGCATGTGTATCTCCATACATGAATGGATTACAAGCTCCTACTACAGTTATAGTCCTGATAGTACAGTGTAGTAAGTAGTCTTCTTCTTTCCCTCCTTGAGCAAGCAGTAATTTACTTTATAAGGTGTGACCTCATCATCCTGGCTCTATGATACCCCCCCTCCCCCTTGGAGCCCTGTTATATCTCACAAACACACACTAACACACACAGGGCCACACTGAACAGCAGCAGAGGGGACTGGGCAGGGCTTGGGAGATTTTCTCATTTTATTTCATGAGGATATATGTCTATCTCTCAGTGTGTGTGTATGTGTGTGTGCTGAGGAGAGACAAGCAGAGAAGGAGAGAGAGAGAAAGCGAAAACAGGGGAGACGAAGGGGAGGGAGTGTGGATCATGCATGTGCATTAACTCAGCTCCAGCGGCACAGCAGCAGCAGCAGCAGCAGCAGCAGCAAACAGAAACAGCAGCACAGGAGGGAAGGAGAGAGAGAGAGAGAGAGAGAGAAAGACAGAGAGGGAGAGTTGGAGGGAGGGTAGTAATCTCAGGCACAGGAACAAAAGCTGCGGAGGACTGCTTTCCATCTCCACTAAAAGAACAACGGAGGAGTAACAGAAGGAGGAGGGGATGGTCATGATAGTAGTGAGACAATAACGGAAGGGAAGAGGCATATTATAGTAAGTAAGGACTAAAATCGAGGAGCTTCTCTTCTCTGCTCTCCATGTTTTTGGGGACTCAACGTACAATTGCCTTCGTCTCCAACCCAGTGGAGGATGTCAGTGTCGGGGAAGAAGGAATTTGATGTGAAGCAGATCCTCAGGCTCCGCTGGCGCTGGTTTAGCCATTCATCCCAAGGTTCGGCCGGCGGTGGAGGAGGTGGCGGTGGCGGGGTGGGAGGCTACATCCAGCAGGATGGCCTGGATCACAGAGGGACGGCTGTCCAGGGTCGGCTGAAGAGTCACTCACGAGAAAGAGGTGTTGGAGGACTACGGAAGACTAACAGCCCGGTCCACAGCATCTTGTCTCCGACGCCAGGGCCCACACCGGTGTATGTCAGAGCAGGTCAACAATCATGGCATCAGCAGAATACCATTCAGGGTCTCCAGGTCAACCAGGAATCTTCAAAGAGCAGCTCCTCACCCAGTACCACAAGGAAAGAGGACGCCATCACTGGAAAAGAAGATGTAAAGAACAGCATCGTGGAACCTGCAGAGATGGAGGCCAGAGAGAGGTATGACTGTGAGGAGATATTACATTCTTAGGAGACACAGATTTATTATGGAATGCCACATCAGTCACCTTGCATGCTCAGTTAGCGGAAACCAGACTATGGGGTGCTATTTTGGGATGAAGCTGTTCCTTCACATTTCATAGTGAAGTATAGCTTCTTGATAAAATCTGCATCTAACTGAGGAAGCATGTAAGTAATGTTTTGGAGCAGGAAAAACAGCCGTACTTAAAATCTGTTTCAACATTTCTGAGACTAAATACATACATATATGAAGTGTATATCTACAGTCTTTTAAGTTAAATATCTGCACTTCCAGATCCTTTAATTAAGCTAAAATTCAATGATCTGCACAGCTATCGTTTTCCAGTTTACTGTGGCTCAGCAGCTGCCACCATGGCTCACCTGGGGATGAAACACTCTCATTGTCCACAGCATGTTAGGCAGGATAAACCAATAAAGCATCCTTTTAATTATTCAGTGGACCGAAAGCCAAAGCTTTCTCTGCTGCCTTGTGTGTGTTGTGGTCCAGATTACATGCACTGTATGACTTTGCCTGATTCCTCCAGAGTATTTAGTTTTTACACATTACACTAATGCATTCTTCCATAGAGTTAAAAGTGGATAGCAGGAATGGCCATTACCTCATACTGGACCTATAAAAAGAGGAGGCAGCTCAATCACATGAATTATCTAGACTACCACGACAACCACTTTATAAGCCAAAAGCTATCATAGCTAGTGGCTAGCACATGTTATTTAAATTATTTTACAGCTTTCCATAAACACTGATGCCAACACTCAGGGTCATACATGTTTTTCTTTCTATAAATCCCACCCCCTGCATTTCCAGGTAGTGTTTTTTCCCCTGTCCTCTCTGTAATGCTACATCTTCCAGGAAGTTAACAGGTTAAAGATATGTGTGTGTATATGTGTATGTGTGTGTGTTTGTGTATGCTGTCTGGCAGAACACTAAAAGCACCTCACATCAAGGATGAAAAGACCAAGTCTCTCTTTTATCTTGTCTGTGACATTCTAAGGTGATTGGTCCTTACGCATTCCTGCGTGCTTTTGTTCCATGCACCTGGTGATGAAATGAACAATGGAAGTGAACCTGTCCCTTTGTTTTATAAAGCTCCCCATGATAAGACAGGTAATTCTAAATACACACTCTGTCTGCAGCCAGAAATGTGTCAATGTGAATTAAATGAATGCCACGGGCAGTGGACAGTCGAGTTCCCTGAACAGAACATGAATTATTCTGAGTTAAGATCCAGTTTTGGAATCAGCTCGTCGTTCCGCGCTTCGTGTTGGCATAATTGGCAGATGTTCATATTTTGGGGTCCCTGTATGTGTAAACTACATGCATAAAAGATGTGCCTCACAGTTAAAATGTGTAACACTCCGGCTCTCAAGGGGGACCTTGAGTTCATGTTGGCCATGTAAACTACGATCCATTATATTTTGACATTGATAGTGAAATATGAAATGGTCCTGCTCCAGTGGATCATAAATTGTATCCTTGGCTCAGCTGTACTTGTTTGTAGTGATATACATTTAGAAATTTGGTAATCAGATGTTGTTTTAGACGATGTTTTAATTGTTTGTTTTTTCTCTTCAACCCAAACTGTTAACAGAAGAGTTTGAATTATATCTCAATCCCCCATTCTTCTAAATAACAGTTAATCATTAAGAATATTGTCAGCCACTTCCTCATTTCATATAAATACATGTATCACATTGTCAGAACCTCTTATATAATTATTAAATCATGGAATTTGTGTTCTTGTGCTCTTGCAGTGGCTTAAATAGCAAGGCTGCAAAAAATGTGTTTGGCTTTAGATAAATACATTTTGTGTTTGGCATGGTGGCACTTTTCCAATCAAGTTTGTAATAATGAAAATGTAGTGACTCGATATCTGTGAAGGATTACTTGCTGGAATGTTTGTACACGTGCTGAATCTGTTCAGTGGATGTACAAAGTTGCACAGTGAACTAGGCCAGTGACTGCATGACACATCATGGCTTACATGTTCTTCGGCAGCTATGCAGATGTGGGGATGTCACTGAGATATGCACATTCATTTACTCCACCAGCTGGGTGGCCCTATTATGTCTCACATCATAAATCCTTGACACATAATTTGTCACAATCCCTCAGGCTGAATGAAGAAATGAGTTCTGCTTGCTCTGAAAAATAGAAAAGTTTTAGCCGTTCCTCTGTAGTTGTTAAACACGTGTCAGTCATTTTGTGGTACATTCCCCCTTAACGATTAGTTTAATTTACACAATGTCTATAAGAAATTCATGCTATCAGTTTATTTAATTTGTTCATTGATTTGGTTTATCACTTTTGTTATTATTTAAGATTGCTAAGTCAATGAAAACAACTTATCCTAACTTGTGGATGTGCCTTATTGGAATACATTATGTAAGCATATATTAATGATTCTGCCTGACTTTAAGAATTGATTTTTGATGTTTTAAATGCTTAAGGATGAACCCAAATTCTCACACTGGTTCACAGGTATTAATGTTGCATGAAGGTTATTGAAAACATTAACATTGAGCTATTGAAACAGATCTCTTTTTTTTTGTATATAATGTTGCTAATTAAGTTTTGTAGCACATTCTAAAAATCTGCCTGGATCCCATAGAGTGCTGGAGATAACTCAAAAAGTCAGTGACTCATTTATGTTGTGGTCTATGCTGGTAAAATTATTCTCATTCTGTTTGAGTTGTCAAATCAAACGTAGTGAAAGAAGTAGCAGATAATACCATGTGGTTTCCCACCCTTGCTCCTAATCCTCTGCAGTAATCTTCATACTATATATTTGTTGTCTCCTCATGACTCTCATCCAAATAACCTCACCCCATCATTGGCAGAGAATATATGACAGACGTTAACCTGAATGGAATAGAAACCCTGACCTATCCCACATGAACACTAACACAGGCTTGAGTCAGCGGGCTGTTAGTTTGAATGATATCTCAATTCCCTCTCCACCGCCTTGGAGAAGAAATACCACCACCTCTCACCCTGTCAACAGCAGTAATTCAGATATTTGTTGGATGTCTCATAACAGCACAGGGCTTATAGGAGCTTGTTGTAGTTGCGACACATTCAGCGGAGGTGTCTTTAAGAGGCTATAAATTGCAAAATACCGTATATCTGTTATAATCTCAAAATGACATCCCCAGAGGTGTAGATTTTGTAATCCACAAATAATTGATTCTGAGCATTCTTTAACTTCGCCAAATCAGCATTCTATATGCAACAAGGCACCTCTGATGGAAGCTAAAAATCAAGCTTGAGTTTTCCGTAGCCCCTTTTTTATGCTTTTGCAAAAGGCAGTGAACAGAGGTACAGCAGCATTATATGCTGGGCACATTCTTCATTTCTGTTCAAATGTGGATCAGTCATTTTTCCCCCCAAATGGACCTAATTCAAAGGAATAATCCCTGACACAGCTTTCTATGAATTTCACATGGGCACTATTAGTAGGGGCCTTGACTTCATCAACTGTTTCTGAAGCACTCTGTAATTTGCAATATAAAAGCATCACAGAAGCCTGTACTCAAGCTGACAATGTGATAGCGAAGACAACAAAAACTAAACAAACTAAAATAATTTGCCCCGTTTTAGTGTATCCCCAATTAACATACAAATCTTATGTTATAGGTTAAAGTCTAAATGTTTAAGCACACCAAGTTAGATTGCAAATGCACAAAGGATCTAAAGATCTAGATCTATAAATATCTAAGTTATACAGTAGACCACGTGCGACCCAGGACCCACTGCTTTAATAATGTGGATTCATTTGTTTACCCACTAACATTAAATGCAGATAAATTACGGACAGTCCAACAATGATGACAGCCTCATACACTATGTGAGTTAACCTGCCATCAGCCAAGCAGTGAGGAGCTTTCTGCTAAGATCTGCACATTTTTCACTTACAGGTCGCCCCCAACACCCACACATACACACACAAACACACACACATAATTTACACCAAATTCATCAGCATTGTACTCTGCAGACAAGGACCAAAAATCGCAATATGAATAAAGATTTACCATGTCAATACCATTAAAATGTACCATACTTGTACCCTTATCAAGACAGTTCCAGTATTAATATGCTGTGCGTAACAACAGGAAAAATTAATTCCTCTTTTAAAATTCATTCATCTACTAGCACATTATTCCTCAGTGGCTCCAAGCAGATATTTCACTTAAGCGTGCACGTCAGTTATGGAGATTTTCATTATTAAACGAACAGATATTTCAACTGCTGGTTTTTCATTTTCCCTGTGCATGATTTCTCCTCTGGATGCAGTTTCTTAATAATCAAAACAGGAATTGGTATGCCACCTGAGATGTTCATTAGCTGTTCCTAGACATTCTGCTGACAAGACTTTTCCACCATCACTTCTTTACAAGGTGCACGGTTTTGGAAAAGCTACAAGGAAGCGATATTTAATTTCTGTTAAGATCAGTTGCAATTTTCCACTGCACTCTCTAACATAGAGAGCTTGCTGGCCACATTCAGAGCAGATTTCAAAAGACATGGTTCCCGTACGCAGCTTCATTTCATCCATCATTATCAATATTAAGTATGTCCGGTATAACAATGGTATCAGAAGAAGAATGTCTGCTGCAAAGCCTCGGTGAGATAGTAAAGAGCAGAGAGGAAAATCTATTTCTGCACAGATGTATTATCCAAGACTCACTGCTGGGATCAAGTTAATACAGTCAGTGTATGTATTTCTCACTACACAAAGCAGAATGACAGCAATACCGACTGTCAAAGCTCAGTGGCATAAAGATCTCATGGAATATATAGACTTGGCACATGCTGCATGAGGCTTTATAGGAGTTGTTGGATTCTCAACCCAACCAAAGCTACTCAGCAGCCTTCTGGGGCAAATGGCTGTTATAATCCATTTTTGAAAGAGACATTTCCCATTTGGCCCAGGCAGGCACGACTTTTCCATTTGTAGAGGGATGGAGTTGACACTAGTTGGAATGAGAATGAGTTTCTCAGCAACATGTCTGACTCATAACCTTTACAGCTAGGGGCTAATCCTGGCTGACGAAAGCATATTTTGAATCATCGACCATTCATTTAGGAGTGCAGTTTCATCACAGTTAGAAGTCAAACTCATTATAACGGACTGAAGGGATTTAAACATGACATTTTAATATTCTAAATAACTCCTCCGTCTTATTGTAAGAGGAGTTATGTTAGCGCTGTATCTTGTGCACAAAATATAGCATATGGAGATTCCATAGCACAGCCTTAAAACAGGCTCCAGTTTTTGCTCCACCTGAACAGCTTGTTAGAGTTATTGAATATGCAGTGTCTTTTCTCAGATCCAATTATTCAGATTGTGTCGGGATAACTTTGGGAAGGTGTGAGGAGCAAATAAAAAAACTTTGCTCACTGGAGAAAACATAATGTGTACTGTACGATAAAGAGGGATTGTATTATTTTATATAGGCTAATTAATCTTCTCATTGTTCTTGGAATGCAAGTAAGACCACAAAAGAAAAGTTTGTTAAGGTCTGTGACTCTGTTTTAATTGCTTTGTAATATGTGATGTACAGCAATGTCCCTACAGCAGTCTCTCTGGAGCAAGGTGTTCTGTGGCTTTAGTGCCTCAACAAAATTGGGCTATACCTCTGATAATCCAACCCTCTACTGAAAGCGAAATATACCCCACAGAGAAATTTACTGCTCCCTAGAATGTGATACCAAAGCAATTAGTGTCGAAGAGATTGGTAGGCATGAGAAAGCCTTATAGCATGCCTTGGAGCCAATATAAAGGCAATGCATCTCAGTTTTAGGGCCCTATTGCTTATTCAGTCTTGTTTGGTGTTCCTCTCCAAGACTCCGGAGTCAGTGGGGAATAATCACGACAGGGCAATAAATTACTCTTGCATTTAGCATAAAGTCTCCCAATAAAGATCAGACTATAGGATACTGCAGTGACTGGAGAGCGATATAAACAATTCCCAGAAGGAAAATGTTGTTGCTTTTGGTAATCAAAGAGGAGAAAATCACACACTCTGCTAAAATTTTTACAATAGTGTGCTAATCAGGACATCGATAAGAGCCATCCTGTGTTATCAATCTTGGTATGTGCCAGTACATAGTGCTGCCAAACATTACAGGGTTTTCAGTTCATTTGTATTGAACAATCTGTAACTTTTCTAGTTTATTCAGCTCTCATATCAGCGTATTACTGTTAATGAGTGGGGACATAAAGTGTCGATTTAAATAGCAGTGACTTTTTTTCTTACAATCAGTCTTTATACAGCCGCGGGACCGTGAGATGACAGTAAATTCCCCCTCCGAGGCGGCTTGGGTCTGTTTATGTAGTGTAACAAACAACCCTAAATGTCAATGAGTGGACTTTCTCTGTGAAGGACACCAAAATGTCTGAGCAGCATTATTTGCCACGAGTTTGAGGGATTACTTGGGTCCCTGTAGAGCAGCATGTAATCTAGCAGCCCGTGGGGACAAGGACTCAGCCTGGCCATAATGCTGCAAGGAACAGGCTTGTTCACTTGGTAAGTCCCTGTCGTTGGAAAACCCACGTGCGCGCACAGATATGCAGATGCACACAGGAACAGACACAAAGGCATACACACATACAGACACAGGGATATTCTGTCTGGAAAGCTGTTGCATAGATTGTGGTGCTTGCTTTTCCCATTAGACTGCATCACTTAGTTATCGACTTATGTACGGAGTTTAGTCCATAACAGTTTTAATTTCAGCTTAGAGCGGCAAGAAAGATGCAGATACACCGCAGGGAATAAAGGATTCCAGAGTGCCATATGTCCGAATAAGCTCTTTTGTGTCCTAAATCATTTGTTTCTTATCTGGCTGTGTACAGCTTTTGAATTTGTTTTATTTATTATTTCATATTTATGATAGTGCACAGGGAGAGGAAACAGTGGGTAACATTTATTAATTAGTTTAATTAAATAGTCTGCCTAAATTAAATGTCTATTAATTTCACCTGAAGGGTCCAATGCTGTTCTTGTTTTTTTTGTTCCCATCAATTGAAGTTATTGGTTACAGCTCACTTTTTCTCACACATGTCGAACAAACAATGGGCAGAGGTTCATGCAACGAAACCTTCTCTGGTTATTTAGAAAAGACTACATGCAATGTTCTAAAGGACAAAAAGCTTCTGGTACAATGGCCAAATGTTCAGAAAGTGCAAAAATATTTCAATTCAATGGACAAGACGAACAGGATGCAAAGACGCTATAGACATACAGACAGGGTCTAATGCGTTTGTCTCTACATCTCTCCTCTCTTCCACAGGTTGGCTCTGAGCACCTTCTCCAGAATGAACACAAACTCCTCTGATGAGTTTTTTCAGGCCACAAATCATGCTGAACAGACTTTCCGTAAGATGGAGACCTACCTCCAGCACAAGCAGCTGTGTGATGTCCTCTTGATAGCAGGGGATCATAAGATACCCGCTCACAGGTTGGTATTTGTGTCCTCTTTGATTTCATTAATAACACCTGGATCGGTTTGATTTAAGAGAAAACAGAGGCTCATCTGGATTCAGTTCATGAAGTTGTTGATGCGAGTGTTCAGACTTTGGTCTTGACCAAAGTTGGCAAACCTAAATACGTTTCATCAGTCGCAATCCATCTGAGGAATAATCAAATAATCTTTGAAATGCAAAGCAAGATAGTTCTGATTTTCATGTGACAGAAAAAATATGCAAACTCCATGTTCACTGGTTTGCATCTAAATAATGCACATTACTGTGATCTAATTAAACCCCTGCCCTTTCTCATTTCCACATCACATTTGCGACGTGGAAGAGCAGTGAAATCCAATACATGGAGGTGTCAATATTTGGGCATCCAGCCCTCGGTTGAATAGCAGAAATCGCCTGAATGCAGAGAAGCATCACGTTCATTGCATCACATTCACCGAGTGCATGTGCTTGTGTACATCTGCCTGCCAGCACATTTTGTTAGTTTATCCAGATAGATTCATGAAACAGAAACCAGAGTTCTCCACAGAGAGAAGAAGAAGTATCAGTGACTGACCTAGTTGAAGAAATCAGCTTTCTGATGGCCTCTTTCAATATGGCTGTGTATTTGTTCATAGGTCACAACTAAGTAAAGCAGGGATGGTGTTGAGACAAAATAAATAAAACATGATATAATAAGTGTATATATTAATATTAGAAACCACAACATTATGGGAATATGGTATTAGACTGTTGGACTGTGTCATTCGATCTCAATTCGTTGTTTCTCCATATGATCTCTCCTTTGCTACATGAATCAATCCCCTGTGTTATGTGAGCTAGACAAATGAGCTAACAAAATTAGAAGTCTGACCAGTGTAGCTATTAGCAACATGGAGAATGTGGGGTAATTTCAGTTATCATACACTGACAAATGGGAAAGATAGAGAATGTATCGGAACAGTACCTACCATGGTGAAAAAGCATTCTGTTAGAAACAGCACTACATGAAATAATTACACCGATAGTACAATGTAATACAATATACTGCAAAAAAAAAAGGCCCTTTTCTTATGATGCAAAGCTACATTTGAGGTGACACAATCCAAGGATTTATTCACTAACCACTGAAATAATCAGCATAGAGATCTCCCATAGATGTGCAAACTCATATGCGGTACAAGAGCATTGAATCATTGCGTTTTCTTTATGGCAGACTGGTCCTGAGTGCCGTGTCGGACTACTTTGCTGCTATGTTCACCAGCGATGTGAGAGAGGCCAAGCAGGAGGAGATCAAGATGGAGGGAGTCGATCCAGAGGCTCTCAGATCCCTGGTTCATTTCGCCTACACTGGTGAGTGCTCGTAAAGACATTCACTAGCTCTTGTAAGTAGTCATGAGACTTCTGAAATCCAGCATGATTAAAATGGATCAATAAGGCAATCCATCACTGGGCTGACCGAGTGGGCAACACTTTAGCATTTATTCCACAAGACAAATCCCTTTTGACAAGGGTTGTTGTGAAAATCCATAACCAAAGTACTCAAATTGTAAAACAGGGTAAAATGATATAATGTTGATTATCCAGTTTGTTCAATTGCAATTCTTCTCCCACCGCTGTATTTGCCATTATGGTAACCTCCAGTCGTGACATAAAAAATAAGTTTTGCTTGTCCTGACATTGCAGGCGTCCTTGAGCTGAAAGAGGAGACAATTGAGAGTTTATTGGCGGCAGCTTGCCTCCTCCAGCTTTCACAAGTCATCCAGGTTTGCTGCAACTTCTTGATGAAACAGCTGCATCCCTCCAATTGCCTGGGAATACGCTCCTTTGCAGACGCCCAAGGCTGTGTGGACCTGCTCAATGTGGCTCATAACTACACCATGGTAGGAGGGCTATTAGCGCTATACCACATACACATTGCCGGGGTGGGCTGAATTATTCATTTTGGAAGAAGAGATCACACTCTCAAAGTGACTCTTCATTGCATGAATACACAAGGGGGGCTGTGGTAATGAAACTGTAACAAGAGTATTTTAAAATGCATTTTAATTAACACTATATGTACTGAAAGGCAGCCCACACTACAGTGATTCATATTTACTCTGCTGCACAAAATCTAAGCCTTTTTTTCACTGCATCAGATTTGTATTTTCAATATAACCTGTCTAATAACGAATGTTTTGTGAATACAGTACAGTATACTATATATATATATATTTCAATTTGTATCCTCAATTAGTATCCTCTCCCGCTGATACTATCTTTATATATATATACATACTATATTCATATATACACACACACGTACACACAACACTTGGTATACTGTACATAACACATTTAAATATTTATACCTGTCATAACCTGTAAAGGAATGAACTGTCAGTGTCTTGGTTATTTATATCATCTAATTTCAGCAGAGGAATGGGTGACGTTCAAATTTGAATAGAAATTGAATAGTTTCATGCTTTCACTATATCTAATTTAGTTTTGTGGCTGTCAGTAAGAGATACCATGTTGCTTCACATTGATTAGTGCGCCGCCAGACTTGTGAAAATGTGGCTTCTATATATATCTGCAAGGAATATTTGCATTTGATTAAGATTCATGCACATATTTGTCAGATAACATTTTGTTTGGCCATGCAGAAGTGACAGCACGAGGCAGGCGTTATCTCCTAGAGGACATCTGCTCAGTCTGTTTACATAGGCCCCATCCAGGACCAGGAGGTTAATCTAATCATCAAACTGCACAAGAGGTTCAACTTCCTGTTCAATCACTTTAATAATGAGCAGCGAGAGCTGTGTGCTTCCTCGAAGTCTGTACTCTGGGTTGTGAGTGAAGCAAGTTGTGTTTTGATAAGCTTGTTTTTCCTGGTTGAGCAAGGCGGCTGATTTCCGCCGCTAACATCCTTTTCCTTTATGAAAGAATTGCCCTTTTTTTGTTGCAGTAGAGGAAATTCTTTTTTTTATTCATTGTTTGGGATGACAGTATTTTTTTCCAGCAATTAAACTATATTTCAGTCACATATCTGGCGCCAGGTGAGTCTGCAACAACCACTAATGTAATGTTTGATTGAATGAATGCAACCCACAATTGGCTAACCCCACAGTCTGGACCGTAAGTGTATCAGACGTCTTTTGCACTCACGAGTCTCACAAAACAGATGTGCTCTCATTTGAATCTATGCAGATGTCCGCACTGGATCCGTCTCATCGTCGTAACTGAGATTTGAAACAAATCTTTTTATAATTTGTATATTAAGCCTTCAAACATGAGGGTGATGCCTTATTAAAAATGCACTGAATTATTGTGGCGATGCAGTCAGACACATGGACGCACGCGAGCATCACATGATTCTCCGGGCGGAAATAATAATTACTACTACAGAATTTCTTTTTTTATGAATTAATCTAAATTTAGAAAAATATCAAAATATAGCAATCTGTCTTTCCCAGACTATGCAAATTGCATGGTAATCAACATGTTCCTCAGAAGTAATTCTCCAAGCCTCACTCCCATTAAACATCAGCGTTCCTCCTCCTTTAGAAAACACTGTTATTACGCAATTACTCTTTAGCAGTAGTTAGATCAATTAGTATCCTCTCCCACTGATCTTGTTTTCCAAGATACACATTCTTTTAAATGTTTATGAGCTTTGAATTTTGTTGTCAGCTGTTCGGGACTGATAATTACAAATAATTGGTCTAAAGCAGCGTCAAAGAGTTGGATGGCGTTTCGCCTTCAGTATTACCACAACAGATCAATAGATGTCCCTCATTTCATTAAGGCTGTGTGTGTTGAGCTCTGAAAACCCGCTCGCATAATAGATTGGACAGAGACTCTGTAATTTGTTGCAAGTTGATGATCAATAGCCTGCTTGTTTTTCTTAATTGTTGAGCATCCAGTCTTAGTTATTAAGGAAGCTTAATAATTAATGCTCAGCTGCCTTTCTGATGAAGGAATCATGGCGTGATTATGGCCAAGGATTGCTCCGTATGTCTTTCGTGTGTTTTAATGTTGAATAAAATATACTGTAGAGGCAGGAGGGTGTTTTATATGGCATCATCACTAATGGAACTGCCCAGAGACAATGTCCTTGAAGAGGTAGCCATGCAGCACTGTAATATTGCCTGAGCTTCTGGCCAGTAAATGGAAGATCAATCTTAAGAAAGGCATTAGAGAACAGCTTTCCACAAAAACTTAGAGCTGGATACTGTATTGGTGTGATGGTAATGTTAGCGTGCAGTGCTTTTCTGTTTCTCATTAAGCATCTTATAATGGTTTAATGGTGTCATGTTTGATCAGCAGCAAAAATGTTTTTTTTGAGATCCTTTATGCCAGATTGATTTGTAGCCTGTTGTTTGCTGGATGTTAAGTGAAACAGATAACAGTTACATCTGTTCATTCAAAATGTGTGAGGGAGTATTTCACTATCAGTTATACGATATATAATATAATCAATCATCAATAAAGACCTCCAAATTAGACTTCTCTATCTATTGGCACTCATTTCTCTTCACCTCTCGGTCCTTGTGCCGTTTGGTCCTCATAGGTATAGAAACAAAGCCATACACACACGCAACGCTGCACCAAGCGTACTCCTCGGCTAATGACTGATGATTATCTGCCTCCTACCCGTCTCCTCTGCGTTCCAGGAACACTTCCTGGAGGTCATTCAGAACCAGGAGTTCCTGCTGCTCCCCACGGCTGAGATTGTTAAGCTGCTCTCCAGCGATGACATCAACGTCCCGGATGAGGAGACCATCTTCCAGGCTTTGATGATGTGGGTGCGGTACGACGTCCAGCAACGACAACAGGACCTTGGGGTGCTTCTCGCCTTCATCCGCCTGCCTCTTCTTCCTCCACAGGTGAGACAGTGGGGGAAGGGGTAGAGATGGTATCTGAGGAAAAGATATGATCAGGATCGTACACTGTGTTTTAGCTCGAGTTGTAGGTTGTGACCGAAGGTGTAATTTTTTACCTTTGTTACTAGATAAATAATGCACTTTTTTCTGCAATGCACAATGTTTTCTATATATTTTACAGGATTTCAAACATTTTGTCTATGACATGTCAGGAAATGGAAACTTTTCAGAGCCTGATAAAACATATTAAAATTCCTTGTTTTGTCTTAAATCCAAAGTGATGAGTTTACTATTATAAAAGCAAAAGGAAAGCAGCTATTCCTGGAGTCCTGGATATTTAGCATTTTAGCTTGAAATACGACCCAATCAATGAATCGAACAACCATACATTTACTGTAAGAGAACCACCTAGTTCACCCACAATCTTCCAATTGACCACTGAAAGGCAATGAACTACTGCATTGTCAATAATCACTTTGTTTATGTTAGTGGCTGAAGAAAAAATAATTTCCCTTCTGAATGATAAATCAAACTGACAGCATGACAGATACATGACTTTTTATATATACATTGTCAGACTATGCTGTCTTGTGTTTGAATTATTATTGTTTGAAACACTGCACTGCAACTCATGTTTTATTAATGCTGTATTTTTGAGAATAATCATTGTTTTACAACTGTGTCATATCAACCTAATTTACATAACATCAAATCCAGATAGGGATTATTTGGCAGTATGAAAATATCTCCCTTTTTAAATTTTCTCTGCAAACAACAATGAAGTGGTTGTTTTAATGAATAAAAATGATTTGGAAAATATGATCCAAAACATAGGTTTTCTCTTCCTGTCGGTAGGGAGACATTGTTGACTGTGATTCAGATAAACAACAGAAATAAATCACTGTATTTGTCAAAACCGCTACTTTATTTAGTAGAAACTGAAAAGATGAGCACACTAGTACCCCTGACATTACTTGCAGGTAAACCAAAATCAATAGTTAAAAAATAAAGTAATTCATGAAAATGAATTGTGTGGTGAAAGTCATCAAAAATATGTTTTCTTTTAAAAGCTACTGCTTCTATCTGTAGTGTGAAGTTAAATATTATATGGCGGTAATAATAATAATAAATAATTGGATGAGATATTTTCCAAACAGATACAAAACAAAACTACTGTGCCTATAAATGCTTTTTTGAAAATACTGATCTCCTGCACTAAACATAAACCATATGATAGAATTGCTGTAACAACATTTGAAGATCTATGTGTTGTGTGTCGTTTTTAAAAGTGTTAAATGTCATTCAAGCTGCTCTCACTCTTACATTTATTTATACATAAAGTAGTTCTACATGAGACTAACCTGGCTCTAGATTAACAGACATTTCATTATGTCTTTAAAGGTGATTTGTATAAACATGTGGCACTTTTTCTACACATTATATCTTGAATACATTATTTCTCAAAATGCAGCCTATTAAAGTGATCCCTTGAACTGTAGCTCCTTGCCGATCTGGAAAACAACAAGATGTTCTCCGATGATCTGGAATGCCAAAAGCTGCTGATGGAGGCCATGAAGTACCATCTTCTGCCTGAGAGACGTCCCATGTTTCAGAGCCCAAGAACCAAACCTAGAAAGTCAACTGTGGGCGCACTTTATGCTGTAGGAGGGATGGATGCTACCAAAGGTATGGCCCTCACGCACACATATACGCAGTGGTTGTTCATTAACAGAAACACAGTTTATTTAAATTGTAATACTTGGTTTTACTGTGGTTTTAGGCTCCACCACCATAGAGAGGTACGACCTGCGGACTAACACTTGGGTCCAGGTTGGAGTCATGAACGGACGCCGGCTGCAGTTTGGTGTCGCAGTAATAGACAACAAGCTGTATGTGGTCGGAGGGAGGGATGGACTCAAGACATCCAACATGGTGGAGTGCTACAATCCAATCAATAAAGTGTGGTCTACTATGCCTCCCATGTCAACACACAGACATGGCCTTGGTGAGTGTGTCTCGTGAGGCAAATGTAGCTCCAATTATTTGACTAAAAAGAAAGTAACACACTGATAGATGATAT
Organism: Anoplopoma fimbria; assembly: GCF_027596085.1. Taxonomy (NCBI): domain Eukaryota; kingdom Metazoa; phylum Chordata; class Actinopteri; order Perciformes; family Anoplopomatidae; genus Anoplopoma; species Anoplopoma fimbria. Next base: position 14,388,475 of record NC_072452.1, read on the forward strand.
AATAATTACAGACATTAAAACTATGCTTTGTTTTTTGCCATTCTAAAATATAGAGACACTCTTTAAACTCAACATTTTAATATACAAGGAAATGTGGACTCTCTCGAACGACAAATATGACAGTAAGGCTGCAGATAATAATCGGTTAGTCTTCTAATTCTTTTCACAATTAACTGATTAATAGTTATGTCTATATAGTGTTACAAAATAATGCAGAAATATCGATGAAAATATTGCAGAGCTCAACGTGATGAATTCAAATTACTTGTTTAATCCATCCTAGTCTAAAAAACAAAGATATTTGTCTAGTATCATGTAGGAAATAGAAAGATCATCAAATCCACTCATATGTTAAACTTGAACCAGTGGATATTTAGTGTTTTTGCTTGATAAATTACTTAATAATCAAATCAATAATTAATCAATTACTAATTTGTTGATTAATTAACTTTTTTTAGATCAAAATGTAATCAAGAAAACGACTTCAAAGTTCTCAATCTCATAGTCTCTCTCTGTCCATATTTGATTTTTTGTGTATTTTAAAAATAATTTAGTTAAATTTTGTGTCTCACAGGAGTTTTGTGAGACTATGATCAGTTGACATCAGACCCACGGGAAAAAACTTATGACCATTTTGAAGTTAGATGCATCAATGTCGTGCTCTATTTATATACGGTATATATATATGAAATGTGTGCTCTTTTTCTAGCAATGGTGAAATGTAACTTAGCACAACTAAGCTACTCAAGTACTGTACTTAGGTACAATTTGGAGGTACTTGTGCTTTACTTGAGTTTTGCCATTTTATGTAACTTTATATTTTTATTCCACTACATCTCAGAGGGTAATATTGTAACTTCACTACATGTTTTATTTATTATTAAATATTTAGACTACTTTGCAGATTCAGATTCTAAATACAAAATTTAAACCAACTTATAAACTATGATGTATTATTAAGTAGTATATAGCCTAATTATTATTATGTGGCGGGCTGCCATGGCCTAGGTAATAATGGGAAACACTGTAAATTCCTTCTACCTTTATTATCATGTTTTCAGTGGATGTGTGAAACACAATTCTCACAGCTATTCCAAGGTTTAAGGTTCTAGTTCGTTCATGCTACCTGGTGTTATGAAACACCAAAAATTAGGGGGGAGGGAAGGAGGGTAACAGCTGGAGTGCTGAAAAAAGAAAAAAAGTCATACATTTCTTTTTGAGATAGACCTTTGATATTTTCCTATTCCCCTATCAAAGCTTGGCAGGAGGTGCTCTTCCTTACCCTTCCCTGCCCAATAAATCTCATATCAGAAGCGTTTTGATTCACAGTTGAAACAGGTCCGGGTAACAGAACAGGGAGATCTTGTCAAAGCATTCAGTTCGCTCACCCAGTGTGGTCGGAGGTATCAGCCAGCCCAGGAGATCACACTGTACAGATTACCCGTGTTTTCTTTGATCTTTCCCGTAGAAAATATCTCTTGCTGCTGTGGCATGCATATTTTCATTCTGAATATATTTGAGCTCAGTGTCTACCAACACCCCTGCCAAACCATTTCCTGCTGCGTGCATTAGGGGTGAAGACAAGAAAAAAGTATTTCTTTATTCCAAAGCCACCAGTCAGTAATAAAAGGAAGTCTCACTAGGAGAATTGTTTCTGCGGTCTTGCCCTCATGTTCCCTCCAAATAATTGAACTCTCACCAAAGGAAATAAGGCTGGTAATATAAAAATCCATTGTGTTAAAACATCCTCTGCTATGTTGGCGGGGAAAACAGCTTTCCTTTGTGACTTGAGAATGAGGAATAACAATGCAATTTTATAGTCTTCCTGTTTTGCTGAATAGATTTGGTCAGCTGGATGACTCACCCTGCCTAGTTCTAAAATGAAAAACATACCTCTGCATCAGCTCTATCTGAGAACTGTTTCAAGAAAACAAGGGTTTAGTTTAGATTTAGTGGAATCTAGCCGTGTGGTTGCAGATTGCATCCAAATTAATACCCCTTCACTCAATCCTCCCTTTCCATGCATCAAGAACTACAGTTGCCTAAAACGCATAAGGACCTCTTATAGCCATAGTGTTGGGTGTGTCAGTTAAAGGCTACTGTAGAAACAACATAGCAGACTCGGTGAAGAGGACCTGCTCTCATTCTAAGCTAATGAAAACACAATTCTTAGTTAAAGGTGATTATAAACTGATGAAAATAGAGTTATTAATATTATATACCATTACTGCCAATAAATCCCACTTAAATCTCAAAAACTGTTCATTTAGGAGAACAAAATGATTAAAAGTTCAAAAGGTACCGCAAGCAGATACAGGCAAATGAAACTCCCTACAGCACAAGACGGACCAACAAACCGGAACGAGCTGGTATAGTGGTGACTGACTAATAGGGGAAGTGAGAGCTGGTGTACTATGAGGGACATGTGTAACTGATCTAGGTGTGGCAGGCGAGAAAGCACAAAAAGACAGGAGGTAAAATTAAACATGATACCTGAGGAGTGAACTTAAATAAAAAACAGGAAGCAGACCACAAACATGACACTTAGGGGCATCTTTAATCATCTAATAGGACAATGTTTTTCTTCTTTTACTAAATCAACAAACAAAACCACTGGCTTTTTTTGGGTAACATGTATCTCTTGTTTCCATTTGTGTAGGTATTGCTGTGCTGGAGGGCCCAATGTATGCTGTGGGAGGCCACGACGGCTGGAGCTACCTCAACACAGTGGAGCGCTGGGACCCGCAGGCCAGACAGTGGAACTATGTGGCCAGTATGTCGACACCACGGAGCACAATGGGAGTCACAGCGCTCAATGGAAAGTAAGTTGTTTTATCAAACCTACAGACCTATTTCCTCTTTTTTCTACTTTGAACTATCATGGGGCCTAAGGTTGAGGTCACTGACCAGAGACTGAGGAGGCAGATGACTACAGGCAGCTTACAGTAAAAAAAAAAGCCAGTGTATGATTTTGAAAGGGTACATTGTCCCTTAAATATAAGTTTGCTTTTTAATTGTAGAAAAGTTGAATATCACCGTGTTTAATGACCTTTCAGTCCAACAGGTCTTTGCATTCTAATGCATGTTTTAGCCAGTCTATTAAAAAAAATCACCTTGTCTGACTTGAAATTTAATCACAACCATCATGTGTGCTTTTATTAAGATAAGCCATCTGTGGCTTTCATGCAAAAAATATGTGACTTTGACAAAAAAGAAAACAAAGTAGTGATTAGGTTTATTCTTTTGAAAATTATTTGCTGACTGAACTTTAATAAACAAACACGAACAATTCGAAAATTTGCTTTGTAAAATGAACAGAAGCAATATAATATGTAACTCGGAATAGAGCCTGCAATAACACAGGTATGGTTATGTAACTCGCAGTGCACTAGTCCAGGAAAAAGCTGAAGTGCAGCATTAGTGCAGTAATAGTTTGACAACATTATACCTCTTGAATGAAGAATCAACCTTTGTGGTCCGTGTGAGTTAAACTACACGGTGGCTGCAGTAGTCAGCAGCTCACAGCAAAGGCAGTTCTGATCAGTGTGGGAATTTATTCAGGGTAATCTAGACTCTGTAAAAGCAAAACACTTTGTATATTTGTATGTATTAAATGCCTAACAACACTATTTGAAAGTAAATTAAGCAAAGAATAGACTGGCTCTCAGCCTCATTTAAATATGTTTTCAAGCCGAAGGAAGAACAAGCGTGCTGCTCGGCTACATCCAGTATTCAGTGTTAAAGTCAATGCAGAGTTATTTCTGCATCTAGGTCAAAAATAGACAACAAGGAAACCGTTTCCCTTGCCTCTACTTTCTGTGGGGCCTGTGAGCTACAAGCACTTAAAACACTGATGTGATTTTTCTGGGAGAGAAAACTCTCAAGGTAAGTGCTTCTAAAAAATGCTCTCCACTGCTCTATCTTCTAAATCTGTCACATTATCACTGTTCTATCATCATTTTTTACAAACATCTGTCAACTGATGTAAGCTACTCCCACCAGGTCCACTAGTACTGTATGTATATGTCAGATTTTGAACCTATTTTGTTTATTTCTCAGGTTGTTTGCAGTAGGTGGCCGAGACGGCAGCTCATGTCTGAGGTCAATGGAGTGCTTCGATCCGCACACCAACAAGTGGAGTATGTGTGCTCCCATGGCCAAGAGGCGAGGAGGAGTGGGTGTGGCAACGTACAACAACTTTCTGTATGCTGTAGGTGGCCACGACGCCCCAGCTTCCAACCACTGTTCCAGACTCTCCGATTGTGTTGAAAGGTTGGTAAAAACCTCACAAACAACACAAAAGCGTTTTTGGTGGATTGCAGTTGAATTCAGTCATGGGTGGAGACGAGGCTGTAAGGACAAAAGGGAGACAAACTCCTGAACCCCACCCTGTTCCTGCATTTCGAGACATGTCTGTATTGTACTAAGATACTCTGTTGAAGAGATCATAGTTTCCACAAAGGTTTTATATTTCATATTATCTGGCACCATCTAGTGGCCGTAATATCCGGAATCTCATGTTACTCACATTAGAGCACCTCCAGTAATAATTCAAAGGCTCAGAATACTTTCTTGCTTGATATTTCTTCCACCATTTGATGTTTTATTTTCACATCCATCTACTTGTCCAAATGTTCTCAAATAATAGTCGTTATCCTTTAGCCTTTAGTCAATGAGACTGCAATAAAGAGATCTTTAAAACAGTGATTTTACTCACTGGAAAGCATGTTGCGTCATTTATACTTAGCATTTTATAGTCGATTATATTAATGTAGCGGTCTCCAATATCAGAAAGTATTTTAGCTTTCAAATTCATATTTTTGAGGAATTTTTCAAACCTTAAACTTATTTGCTAAAAAATTATAAAAAAAATAAATAAATAATGCATTAGGCAGCTTTACACTTTGATACTAATAACTTTTAGCAAGACATGACTACATGTGTAAACGCTTAAATTACTTCATTGTCCTGAAATCACTGAAAGAAAATCCTAAAGTGTGTCTTCATTGTCCTTATTTTAGCGGTCAACATGGTGAAAAAAAAAAAATGATTTCAGCAACATCTTCCTTCACTGATGAGTCCAGCTCTCGGTGGACCCAGCAGCCGCCAGCTGCTGTCCAAGAAACAATTTTTGCTTTTAAGTTTCAATCTGGCTCCCTGTGTGTGCTGAAAGAAGTTAACCATGCAGACATCTGTGATTAAAGAGCGGGGACATCAGGGTTTCTCATTAAGTGGGGATGGGACACAGTTGGCCACTTGAGATTCATGTAAATTGGATAATTATAATTTCTTTTAAATAAATATCATTAAATCCACAATGCATAAATAATCAAAATATTGCAATTACAGGTATGACCCAAAGACGGACACATGGACCACTGTGTCCTCCCTCAGCGTGCCCCGGGACGCAGTGGGTGTTTGCCTGCTGGGGGACAGGCTTTATGCTGTGGGGGGGTACGATGGCCAGACGTATCTGAACACTGTCGAGTCCTATGATGCGCAGAACAATGAGTGGACTGAGGTAATCAAATCAACCAATAATTTGTCACAGTTACACAACTATTATTGGCGTCTTAGATAATCATAAAAATAGAGAACATTTGACATTCAAAATGGTTAAACTTTTTAATGAAATTGTAGCTAGTTTTTTGCCAGAATTGGTTACGTGTAACATCAAGGTTCCAGTTAACACCCTTCGAGAGGATAAATCTGCTGAAGTCACTGAATGCTATCAATATTTTATAGCTTGCTATGTTTTTTTTCAATCTTGCCTCTGTAACCCTCTTATCTGCATGAAGTGAAATGGGATTCTGTTTGAAGAGAGCCTCAGATGAGAGGCTGCATGTTAACCCCTCTGTCATCCTGTAGGAGGTCCCTCTCAACATTGGCAGGGCAGGCGCCTGCGTGGTGGTGGTGAAATTGCCTTGAGCGTTTTGTCTCACGACAGCATGGGAAACAAATGAAAGAGAGGCTGAAGAAGAGTGGACAAACAAAACAACGGATCAAGGACACATCCTTCGAGAGTCGTGTTTTTTTTTTTTTTTTCTTCTTTAACTTGGCTTTCCATATTTTTCAGAAGGAAACACAGACAAAACCTTGCCCATAAGCCATTGTTTCTATCATTAGTGGACATGCCTGCCCACTTGGGAGGACTTGTTCAGAAACTGGAATGCACTGCACATTCTCCACATTCTCAACCGATCAAGAATTTTCATAGACTTGGCTGAGCTGTAGCAAGTGCCATGGCCTTTGTTGTACTGCTTTGTTATACTAGTTTTTTTAAACGTTCTGTGTATGTCTGTAAGATTAAATGTAAAAGTTACATTTCGAGCAAATATGCCTGCAGCTAAGTTTACATCTATAAAGAGACTTTTCTTATCAGTGCCATCACATACAGTACAGTATATTTTGGGGTTTATATTTCACTTTATAGCCACTCAAAAGAAAGTTGTTATGATACATAAATGTAATATTGTTCCTGTGTCTTTCCTTAGTGGGTGGTCTGAAAAGATTCTTACTCTTTAGGGAAGAAGACCACTGTGAACGTGAGTTTGAAGTACAGGAATGAAATCCAATTTTTTGGTGAATAATATATTTGGACATTTTCTTTTTTTTATTGAGCCTGTAGCTACAGAACACCAAAGTCATTTGCTTGTCTTAGAAGTCGTGTTACTCATTGTATAAAAGTTTACAAAATTGTGAATTACAGAAAATATATCATATTGATATTTCACATTGCTGTAGATTTTTGTGAACTTTCTGAAACTATATTTGTGTTGATAGAATAATGCCTAAACCAGTGCACTCTGGGGACTACAGTTATTCTTATTATTATTATTTGTGTTTATTTCTTTGCATGCTGGCTGAGCGAATGTTTTATTTGATTTATACAATATTATATAGCAACATCACATTTTCTAGGATATGATGCCTTTTTGGTCATGTAGATGATCTTCACATTAACATCCACAACCCTTGGAATAACACATAAGTAACAGCAAACTATGGTTGAGTGACATCAGGTGCATCCAAACCAGCAATCTGAGTCTTTTGTGCCGCATTGTTCTGCTCAGAAAAGTTGGTTGTTCTGCTCAGAAAGTTTAAGCATTACTAACGTTATCACAATGAGAACAATTTGTAACTGTAATTATAACATGTTTTGGGGCCAAATGTTAGTTTTTATCATGATTTTGTACAGCATGCAAAACTATAAATAAAACAACTTCAGTCTTCTCTGCATGTTCAAATCCATGTTTAGAGCTGAATGTGGCCCCTCAGCGGGCGGGTTTTGATTTCTCTTGTTCTGCTTTAAGTAAACTAAACTGATTCTTTGACTAAACAGACTCGGAAGCTTCTTTGAAGTCCTCATTAACCTCGGTGTTCTTCTTATTGCAGCATCCACTTTTTAAATCATGCACATGTTTGTTGATATCACTCGACAGACTGAGGACCAACTGTCGTTGCTTGCCTTTGTTTTTTCATTGTTTACCCTCCAAATAGTTTCAAGGTCCCCCCCACTCCAACCTCCTCTCTCTTGTTTGGTTGGATTTTGATGAATACAAAATACTGGCTTATGTGTTCACATAAAGAGTTCTAGTTATTTTCAGAATACAGAACATATTACACACCTTTATCTTTTTCATTTTGAGAAATAGCTTTTTTTTTTTGCACAATCTGTATCTCAGATTGTGTGAAGATTATTTTTCCGTCTCCAACTTTCTGTTTCTGTTTATCTGCATCTCCTCCTGTCAGATCGTATAATGGAGATCAATAAAGGATAATAGCTTTCACCTAAGTTCACCTGTTCAGAGTATAATATTAGTGAACACCGTAGCATGTAGAATTAACATATCTCACTTTATATCTGTCCTATTAATTCAAAGGCTTAGTGTAATGGCTGTGGAAACACAAGCCAATAGTAATGAAAATATCTGTATATAATTTGTTGCAAATGTGCATCATTAGATTTTCTCCTGTGGGGGACTCTGTATTGCCCAATCTTAAATTCTGCAAAACAGTCTAGTTTCCACCCACAGTTAGGCAACCACACACTATAAAAACACACCATGACCCAAACACTGGTAAATGTTACTCTTTCACTAGAGCAATTTGACTGCTAAATTATTTGCCGGAATTCCTAGTAATTAAAAAGTTAAAAAGTAATAAAATGCACTGATAATTAAGAAGTAAGGTGGTGCAGCACTGACTTCAGTCTAGCTAACTGGTGAACAACTCTGATGCTAAAATAGTTTCATAATAATAATCATTTGGATCCTTTTATTTAACACTTTTAGGTATTAAATATGACAGAAATATAATAAAATGTATCACTTTTAAAAAAGATCTTCAGTTCCACTTCATTTATTGCTTTTTATTACTTAATCTATTCATTTCAGTCACTTTTAATTATCTACTGAGATTATCACTACACTAATTAAGATTCATGTATGCCATAACAATACATCACAAAAGAGCTCCTTCTTCCCTGAAATGTTCTAGAATCACACCAGAAAAAAAGCCAAACCTAAAAAATGAATAAATGTAAAACCCAGAAACATTAAAAAAGAGGAGACAAAGATAAACAGATGATTCCAAATAACGGGTTTAAGGTTTGTGATAAATGACATGTGGATGTTGTACATTCAGTTTAGTAAAAAATAATACAGAATGTGGGAATGGGACAAGAGATTTTTAGTGCAGAGGTTCCAACACAAATTTACATCGTCAACTCCTCATGCAGGTACTTAGTAATAAAAGTATTTAGATTTGCATTTATCTATCTTGTTTTTGTTAGTGAGAGCTCAGCTTAGTTCATTTTAGCAGTTTGGAGTTCTAATATATATTTAGCCAGTATGCTCCTCCATGGTGATGTAATCATATAATAAATTATCAAGAGAGGGTGCTGTTGCACTGCAGAGAACACACCAAACCTCACTTGCCACCGCAAACGGCAAATCAAAGATCTCCAATACCATTACTGTTCATAATAAATGTCAGCCGGCATTAAGAATGCCAAGGACAAATACTTGAGCTAATAACCCTGCATAATTATTGAGACATGATGATGAAATGTTGGGAAATTGGATGTTAAGGCGTCTCCTTCTCTTACTTTCAAATGAGCATCTTGCTGAGTTTTAAGGGAATCACAGAGCCTACGAGGAATATGGGTCCTGACTTAAGAGATGATTGTTAGGTTTTAAAAGGGATTTTGGCAACACAAAAGTTTGAACAATCTCTCATAATTGTGTGACAAATCATTGTTCTATTTTTAAGCTCTGCTCCTATCCTTTTAGTAATATATATTTTTCAGGAGAGAGGGAGCAGCTCTTCTTATTATTTTTACATAAATTACAAATCATAGCATTGCAAAGATAACATGTTACAGGCACAGATTTTTGGATTTCACTGAACACATTTTCTCCTGCCTGATAAATGAAAATGCTGCATAATTGTTTCCTTTCAAAGCAGTTCCAGAACTTCAACCCAGATCAGTTTGCCTAATGCTCAATGAAGAATGCCTGTAAAACTGAATGATTTATTTGCCAAAACACTGTATTATAAGAAAGACTGGGAATTTAAAAAACAGCATGCGAGGGATCATCTTCACCACGGGGACAAAAGACAAGATGGATCCCTCTACAAGTGCCACAACAAACTGTCAACTTAGAATAAGATTGTCTCGTCAAGCCTGCTTAAATAAGCCTGTTAACATGGCACTTTTGACATCTTGCAATGGGGTGCCATGTCAGGCAAAATGTTGCATCTTCTCTTCCCAGGTGACGTTAATGTTGCACTGCAAGTGTTTTTTTTAAGCGACTGTATTCAGAGAGTGACAAGGATTAAACATATCACACAGGCAGCAGGACAGTAACCACATAGATGCGTGTTCCTGTTCGGCTAACAATCCAGGTGAGTTTGAGAAATCACCTGCTTGAGGAACTACACAAACCACAGCGTTTCAGCTACAGTGATAAAGTAGTTAGCTGCACTTTCATGAGTCCAGCACTGATACAAAGAATGACAGTTGCTTTTCTCGTCTGATCAAAGGCTGCAGACAAGCGCTGTAGAATGTTTCTCCCTCCGTGCTCCCCCCCAAAACCCTGTCTCTATCTAATGATAGTTGAATACATTGTCATCTCATTATCTTTGAAGAGGGGAAAGATCCCTCCCGTATGAGTGGGCACCGTGTCTCTTGCCATCAGACGGGCCCTAAGATTGGTGAAGCGCATTCCCGTCTCATTATGTTGAGTGAGAGATATCAGACACATCCCATCTGCCTAACGCCTTCCACACACATGCCGCCATGCTTGAGCCATGCAAGCTGGTGCAGGAATACTGCGAGTGGTTTATCTGTAATTCTATAACTCAGACTTGTATTCTAAGACGATTCGCACTATGCTATTAACTAAATCACTGCATGGTTAAATATCAAAATGTCCGAATAAAGACAGTGGTAATCATTAAAGAGCCCCCCGACTCTTTAGACACGTGTCTAGCCTGTACCTTATATCGTCATCAATATTGCAGCATCATGTAGTTTATTTATTAATGGTTTTAAACTAGTACACAAAACTCATTACCCCCCGGCATCTGGCTGCAAGGCTTTTTTCTGGTTCCTTCAGACAAATAAAAAGGAGAAGAAAATCTGCAGTCCCACCCAATTTTCCAATTTGCAAACCCTCTCCAGGGCAAAGAAACAGCAGAGATAGGAGAGAAAAAAAGCCGAACACATTACAGAATCACACAATCTGATACAACGTGCATCATAAATTGCAACCTCAAAAAATGATCAAGAATGAATATGATTAGCTTCATATATATGGTTTTAAATTAACTTTTTCAATTTAGACATACAGTGCAATTACATTCAGGAATAGTTTTGGTGCTTGTGTGACTATTCTAATAAGAATGAAAAGTGCTTGAAGCCAAAAGCAAACAATAACTTGTGACAGAAGAGCCAAATTGGTCCCAGTTTCTCTTGACTGGCTCTAACAGATGTCATGGGCCGATTGCCAAAACATCTTATCGTGGACACAGTACAGTGAAACCACAACACTGATCTACATGATGGATGTCAGATCAAAATGAATCCAGCCATGGTTTTACCAGCTTTGAATTCATGCATGGGGAAGCCTGTCAGGGGCGAGAGATGATGTGGACACTGGCTCTCACTGTTTGTCAAGATTTTACATCCCTCCCCCTCGCTACTCGTTTGAAGCTAGTCATCTGCTGTCTAGCAGCTTGCTGCCAATACGCCTGAGAATCTAGATTCAACATTTGTGGACTTCTAACAGGAATGCATGCAATTAGACTGTTTTGTGGGTGTAAAGTGTCCCTTTGCATACACCACGCAATCTATCATTTTAATGGGCCTCAACTTTCACAGGGAACACGCTTTAATTTGGTAACACTTGTCTGTTTCCTTATTTTACATTTCTAATACTGACAGTAAGCAAGTGACCCATCAAGGGCACACTTTTTCCTCTTTTGAAAGCTAGGTTGAATAAAGAAATACAGAACCAAACTGAGACTTTTGAAAGTTGAGTATCAAATGATGTTTTGACATCAAATGGGATAATGAGGGGTATCAAAACCCAGAGATCACCTACGATCCAATTCTTTAAATGAGATGTGTTGTCTGTTTTCTTACGGATACAGCCTTGATGATAAAGTTTCTCTTGTCCAACTCACTTTCTAAGCCATTGCAGCATCCATAATTCAGAGAGCATCATGTCCACTTCAATAACACAACCTCTCGCTCCCCTGAAAGACACAGAGAATATACATTTTACCGTCTCTCTATTTTCTTTTAAAAAGATAAATCTTTGCAATGGGAGCATGAAGAAAATCTAGCGTTGCTTGTGTGCCTCTATTGTGTCTGCTACGCCTCTTACCCCACATGATCTTTCTCTCGGCACATTACTGCTGCCCCTGCAACGTTCGCTTATGAATTGCCTCCAGAACTAAATCACTTCCTTTGTCAGACACGACTGCCTTTCTTCCCCAGACCCATTGCTTACTGCTATTGTTAGTGAAGATGAACAGCCCGCGACAATTAAAGGTGTGGACCATTACTTCTGCTGTGAGGACGGTTAGGCTTCATGCTTTACAGCCGGAGGGAGAACACCGCCGTTTCTAAATCTTTCCTCTAGAGCCATAATGGAGAGCCCTGAACGGATGAAGAACCAACAAATGTCCACCACTCTGCATGTATTGGGTCAGGTTTTTGCAGCAATGTCGGAGGTCTGAAGGATGATTGGAATATTATGGAAACATAGTGAAACTAAGTAAGAGAAAGGAAGCCTACTGCAAATACAGAAATCACATACTACTACTCAACATTTCAGGTTTAGTGGCACGACTCTCTCACACACACATACAACAACTGCCCCACACACACGTGATACCTGATCTATGCAAGACGGGACTTTAAATTCAAACACAAACAACACGTTTCATAAGACTCGTTTTCACAGGGCAACGATGTATAAATCAGAACACCATAGATATCGTTGCTTCTTTAATTCTTACTGTGAAACAGTTACGTAATACGACCATGGTTAATGCAAAATCGTCTAATTCTGACATCCCTAGCTCAGACATCCAAGGGAGTACAGAGTATAGCTGCTGCTTCTTCGTGTGTAAAGGGGTCAGCTGAGGGGGTTTGAGAATCTGATCATGATGCCTCCAGGACGACTCCCTTTAGAGATTTTCAGGGCACGTCCAATTGGTAAGAGGCCCCGGGGTAGACCCAGAACACGCTGGAGAGAGATATATCTTGTCTAGCAAGAGAACGCCTCTGGGTTCACCATAAAGAACTGTAAAACATTGCTGGGGAGAGGGACAACTGGAGTACACTACAAAGCCTGCTGCCCCTGCGACCCGGCCCTGGATAACCATAAGAGGATTGATTGATTGATTTATTGATTGATCTATCCATCAATGACTTGAACCATGCAGCTCTGTCATGGGGATGGAATTTCTAGAGTGCTGTTAAGCTAGCTGTTGATGATCTGTTAATACCTCTTAACTAGAGATGCACCAATTGATTGATCGAAAACAGGTCGGTTGTCTGCTGATCGGCCGTGACTGGTGGCCGATCAGTTTCATTTTTCCATTTTTTGTTATATTTACATATGTGCTGCTGCAGCATGATAGTTATATGTCAGCACACAGCAGCACAGACAGTAATGTCACAGCCACACACGCACACATATAACATTTGTCGGCAAGTGAAGAAGACATGAAGCTAACAATTTGTCAAAACTGCAAATCTAAAATATGCAGTGAAGGAACCTAAAAACAACTAACTTAATCAGACTCCTATTATTTTGTAATTCATAACCATTCACGCTGCTCAGAGTGATCGAAGTAACCGGCTTGTCTGCCGACAGCGGGGTCTCTCCCTAGATAATGGAGGTAATATTGACTTGCATTATAGTCCGCTCAAACTCTACTCAGTAAAAACTAGTATTGGGTGAAGGTAAATTGTTACGCTGTCATGATGTGTTCTGATGAATAATTTATTTTGCAAAATCTTTGTTGTAAAATGTACTGCAGTTCAGTTGCTTTTTTCCTGGCATCATCTTTGCTACAAGCATGTTGTGTTTTGTGCATCACTTCCAAGAGACTCTGCTTTAGATGATGAGATGAGTGTTGTAAAAGGTGTAAATTCTGGTGCTTCTTTTTTTGTTTTTCTTTCAGCTGTAGTGTCTAAAACTGCTTTTGCGCTAACTGATCCTTTCCCCCCTCTGTTTACAGTAAAACAAATTTCCCCAAAATCTTTTTATTACTTCCTGTGAGACATGAGTGATTAGCGTAACTAAAATTAATTTAAATTATGTAAATACAGATTACTTTAATCTTTAAATCACTTTTTAATCCTTTATATGTATCTTGCAATATGTTCTTAATTCAAAAGCTCAAGATGAAAGTCAACTTAGGTCAAACCTATTTTAAATCAAGGAAGACAATACAGTGACTAACATTACACACAGGGATGAAATGACAGTTATTTGAACACGACAAGGAAATGAAAGTTTTAAAGAAATAATAATGTGCAAGTACAATGGTGTGATATTGCAAAACTGAACACTTCTGCTACAGTGTTTCAGCTGTAGGCAATAGTCTGTGACTACCTACAGATGGGATCTGAACAGAGGGTTGATTTAATCAATTTTTAGAACATTTTGTTTCTTGCTTAACCCCAGGCAATGTGCATCACACAGGCAAAACCCACACGGCAGCCATATTGCCAGGAGGATTGCCCACGGTGGACAAAAGCTGAACCTTTCTTATCCTTCTATAGCCTGGTATCTGAATCTCATAGCATATGCATGCAGATAACAACTTCAAAAGATTAATTCTCATCTTACTACACATCTTTTTGCAGGGAAATCTCTTGTACTCAGAGTAGCCTTTGTCTTTTGTTACATAGCCTTTAGCTTGTTATAGCACTTTCCCTACATTTTATCCTGAGGTTAATGCCTGATACCCCTCTTTGACGTGCAATGGTATTATATTATTTAGGCTGAATCTGGATTTTGTTATTGAATAGAGGTGGATGAAATATTAAAAGTTACCAGCTATGAAGGCTGCTTTTGGTCAATTAAACATAAGATATCAACCTTGTAAGTAGTGTTTGTACACCTAATCATTATTAAACTTAACCTATCTGCCCCTTTGAATATCACATCTCAGAAAGTTATCTTGAAATTCATTAGTGAGCTGGCTTTCCTAGGGGCTAAATTGAGGGAAGGCCTCCACGTGGCTCTCAACATGGCTACGGCTGAGTCGGTGGCTAGCAGCAAGAACAGTGAAATGTCAACAGTGCTGACATAGCTAACAGCGAGGCGGAACCGGAGGCTGGGTGCTACGGTTTCGCAATTACACCGTGGGATAGGACGGTGTTATCAACAGTAACCGCCTTATTAGCACAGTGCAGAGCAGCAGCCATTAGCTAGCCAATGGGGTACAAACACTGGGAATTACATGCATGTGCAGCCGGACCAGTGAAATAAACAAAGAAAAGAGAAGCTTGGCTTAAAACACACACAGAGGGAGTGTGACTTCATTCTCTCCACAGAAAGCCATTACTCCAATATATATTTACGCTGCAAATAGAGTTGTTTCAATACAGTTACAAGAATGTAATCATTTCTCAGCTCATTTACACAGGAAGAGATCTTGTTAAGGTTAGCCGTTAGGATCTATTTGTAGCACAGTCCTGCTTGGCTAAATAACAGAGTTAACAGTTGTTAACAGTTCAATTGACTAGCCTTTTGATGCATTCATCTCCGGCAATAAAAATGAATATTGGGCAAAAGTGAAACACTCTTACGATATATTCAAAGGTAGTCTTGTAAAATTGTGTTTTTGGAGAGATACTTAAATTAATACATTTGTTTGAGGGAGATGTTTTAACAGGAATATAAAATAGATGTTGGAGAGGGAATAATTACCTGTAAAACCTTTTTTTTTGTCTTTAACGCATTGTTATCATCCGATACACAAGTTCAATTATCGCACCATGAAGGAAGAAATGTTATTGGAACATTTTGAATCTAAATCTAAATCTTTGTTTCCTGCTTTATTAATGCACTGAAATATATCTTTAATGGCTTTAAACTCAATAGTCAATGCATTTGCTACATTTTCATTGAAGTGCTAAAGTAGGCTCAAGTTATTACTTCAATTTATCTTTGAAAAAAAATAAAAAAAGAACCAAACACAAAAAGCTAAAATTTAATCAAACAAATAAAATACAAATTTGAATATAGTGGCAGGACAAACTGTGATTATTACATTGTAATTTATGGAGTCTCCCCCTTCTCTTGCACGGTACCGAAAGCCGTATGTCCTTTACAGCATAGGAAACCATACATAAAGACATGGCTTCCCAGCATGCCTCAGGCTTTCTAGCATAGTTGCCAGCAGGATGCAACACTGTGAAAGGTGCTGCCTCTTTAAGTCTGCTGTGTGGCATGTTAAGCAATGGTAATCTGCCGCAGTGCAGACAATAAATTCCACTGCATAACTAAGCGTGGCCATGACATCGTACCTGGATGGAATATCATATGGGCAGATGAAGGGATAGATGGAGGCCATGCCCCTTGCAGAATAAATATTTGTCCCCAATGTTGACACAAAAGGAACAAAATCTGACAACTAGTCGCGGTGTCACCACTTGTACATAGAATGAAAAGAGGACCGTGCATTAATTATTTCCCCTAGCTTAGTGCTTGTTTGGTCAGCATGCGATTCATCTGTTCAGTACAACAATGGAGCTCAATGCTTTGACAAATCTGAAGGCTTGGGCTGTCTTCCCAGTTCCCAAAAGCTTAATAGTGTGCCATGTGGAATGATGTAATGCTAAAACACTGCAAAACTTGAGTGCTCACCAGCTTTAGTGAGGGCAGGGGAAACGGGGAGAGACAGCCTGGAGAAAGAGGGAGAGAGACAGCGAGACAGAAGGAGACTCAAAGGGCCTGATTACTGCATATCATCTAGAATACAACTTGTACCACACAAATCTCCAGCGAGATCCCCATACTGTTGGAGTATGATAACAGAAATGAAAGCTAGTTTGTGTTGGTGCTCTCTTAACGCGGCCGCCTCGCAGTGTTGAGGAAAGTGATCTTCGAATGTTCACTGCATGACTTAGACAGCAATTCTGCAGTTATTTGACAAACTAAAAGCTATTTCAGGCTGTCACAAGAAAAAATTTTTGGAACACCCTGTAGCAAGGACCTATAATCCCCAACAAAGAAATGTTATTATTCACAACAGTGTGAAAAGAGGCACAGCAAAGCTGCCCTGCACTAAGTATGGGTTTTGCTACGGGGTTTTGCTGATTTTTTCCCCTGAATGTTATTTATGAGAGATATTAGGACATTTTTTTTTATCTTTTCACTTCTTTTAACTACAGAATATTAAAGGGGGGTACTCTATAGCAAGCACAGTGACACTTGATAAAACAGCTCTTTGCATAGATATTGCTTCTTACATAAAGGAAAGCAGCCAATGCAATTTTTGCATGTGACAGCATGCTGTCAAATGTAATGAGAAATGCTAAATAAGAGGCAATGAAATAAAAATGATTGCTCAGTTGTTCCAATGCATTTGTATGATCTCCTCCATAAATGTAAACACCAACATTGCCTGAAAGTCCATTCTTTGGGGCAAACGGTAAACGTGAGATATTATAACATAATGAGTGTCTGATGATAAAAAGAAAAGTTACTCCTGCTTATGACTTCCACTTTTGTTGAAATTTAGTCCAGACATTATCGGGTTAATGAATTTCTATGAACAATGGTGAGGTATTACAAGAATAACATTTTGTTCCAAGAAGTTCATGCAACTCACATCACTGTGGCATTTAAATAACTTGAAATGAAAATCTGATTTGATTATTTTTATCTACCACTGCAGTCTGTGAGCATATTTCAGTCTCATCTCACACTGTGCAAAAATATGCAGAAGTAATACATATCAGATCTAGATCAGAGAATTCCAGAGATTAATGTAAGCTGCAGTTTTTTTTATTACATTACCAAACAAATTACATTACATCATTAGGCAACATAATAGCAGTTTGTATTTTAATCATGATTTGGAGAAAAACATTAGATCCAAGGTATAATGAGATTTGATTCTTAAAAGGTCCCGTAAGAGTAGTTTCCTAATGCCGAGTCTTTATTATTGTGTGGTACAGAAATCAATTACAGTTTTATAGAGAATCTTGATCCCTTTACGAGGAATTCAGCAAGGAACACTTTGCATTTTTACTGGTCTTCAAGATTTAGACAGCAAAGAAACTGGTTTCATGTTCAGGTGTTTCCAAGCCAAATGCATGCTGGGAAAATGTATTGAAACAAAAAATTATAATAATAACAATAATAACAATAATAATGAAAACCAACTCCAGTATAATTCCTGCATCAAGTCACTAAAAAATGCATTCAATTTTACATACTTAATTACTTTTTGTGGCTTTTTGGTTACTTTGTATCCTCACATTCATGGTCAGATTTCTATTTCAATTCAGATCCCAGACCAGCTTGTTGCCACCCGTAGAAACACACTCTTTACTATGCATGGCGTTCTAATACCCTAAGCCATTTTTGGACAAAAGGCAGAGCAGAGAGCCAGGGGCATTTCATTTCATGCTCTGCCACCTCAACCCCAGATGTTCACCTCGAAAACATCTCCGCTGATACAGGTAGAAGCTTAATGGCCTGCAAATTGCCCCAAGCTCAGGTAATGAAATGCAACCTCTGTATAATTTTAATTGAGAACTCTGGATGGAAATCAAATGATAATGTGCTCCATGCATGGAAAGTTTTCAAGCAACAGTGAAATTTGTGTCTGGTGTGTAAGTGCAGCTTGGGCTGAGGTAAATGGCTTTTTTCCTTCTGAGCCTCTCTCCATTTTAATTGTGGATTGCACGGTGTAATAAATGGGTTGGTCATGACTTAGCATCTGGTAAATGAAGCAGAGGATGTACACACCTCTGAATGCACAATGGTGCTCCATATTTACAATTCAATCCGACAGGGTGCCTATTAGAAGCCATAAAGCTGCTCAACTGTTAGATAAGACACCCTCAATAACCCCCACCCCTCCCCCTGGTCACCCACCTCCTCATCTGCACAGACACACACACACACACCCACACACATAGTTTCTGCACTTAACACTGTTCAGTCAACGTGTCTCCATCATATTACATGTTTTCAATATGTTAGGTTCACTGCTTTGTGCAGGTCTTTATCAAGATCAACAGATACCAGCAATATCCAATTGTGATCACCTGTTCTTATAACAACAGGGTCACAGTACACATAAACCCAAACAACTGAATTGCAAATAAGGTTGAGTCCCAAAAGTGTTTACATCAGAGCTTCTCAAAAAGTGAGTTTGTAAAACCCATTTTAACAAGCTAACGTAAACTACTGTCATCAGCACAGTCATAATATTCTGAAAACATTATGGGAAAAGGATGTAGATTTTAAGCGTCAAAACATCCACGACAACATTTAATACAACCAAAGACTCCCAGAGTGTCAAAAATGTTTGGCAATTAAGTTTACATGGCACATGTGTTGGCAAACAGTTTCCTATTCACATATCCAGTTATGTAGCAACATTAGCATTCATTTGGAGTCATGTTTCAGATGACCTGTCCAACATTGTTGTTGTTTCAGTTTTGGTCTCCACCAACCATGGAGGAAATATTAGTTTTTTTAGCTGCTGAATGCTTCACTGTGTTCACCAACTAGTCCCTAACGTTCTCTGTCTGGCATTTTCTGCTGGGAAGGTAGCATACCATGGGTTTATCAGAGCTTTTTCCCTAAAAACCTGCTACTGGAAAACAGGGTTGATGGGAGTTTGAAGAGGTAAGAATGTCAAATTGCAGGTGCACGCCTTCATCCTCCTCTAAGCTGTAATAAATTAGATTTGCACCACAAGTTTGTTGACCATAAGCAGGTCCTAGACGACAGGTGTCAGCAGTGACGCTGTGGGCGCTCTTAACTGTTGGAGGGGCCTCAGGGCAAACCAGATGTCAACTCTTAAATGAAACCCTCTCCATTTTGAACGAAAACTTCAGTGACAATGACATGATTAAAAAAGGTGTGGATGCGGAGATACAGCTCAAGTGTTTAAGAAACTAGAGAGGCTTATGAACAGTTCACTAAAAAAGCAATTTATATAAAGTAAATAATATGTCTTTTTGACTGTGTCATTTGACATGAGGAGCAGAAGAGTCACCTAACTGATTGCGGGTATCATCTCCAGACACTACTGCTTATTTGTCACCTGTCTCGCTTCTTCCAGATGTTCACATGAGTCCTAATGACTTGCTCCTTCTCTCTTCTTCAGGAAGAGGATGAAATCTGTGCTCAGTCTGAAGTTGACTCTCAAGTATGTTGCACATGTACACAAACACACACATACGCAGACATAGATACTGAACCCAGGGCATGGACGGACCATATTTGAAAGACTGCTGACAGGCAGCAGGTGATGGCGCCAAGGCCAGCTGCTCTTGCCCCACCTCTGCTCAGCTGTCCGAGCCCAGAGCAGCCTTTGAACAGCCTATTACCCCGACACAGCACCGGGGGAAAGCAATCAGCTCCAGAGGTACACCGCTCTCACACCAGATGGTGTGGGAGATGAATCGAGCCATTATATTAGTGCTGGATAATTCCTCAAATGAAGCTAATTAAAAAGAAAAATAAGTGCAATCCTCCCTCTTCTTACCTCCTTTGCAATCTGAATGGAAACTCAATTGACTATTTCTTTTCATGAAAAAAGAGAGAAAGAGATTTTCTTTGAGTTTCCCTCAGATTCTTTCCTCCAAACATCAATAAATTCAAAGTTCCTTTTATCAAATCTAGATAGCAAGCATTTGAAGAACATCTGTTCCTAACAAAAATAATTGACAGCACAATCTGATGCTGCTTTTTTAGACGATATAGAATGCTGTTGACAAAGTAGACGCGCTTTACAGAACCTTTGTATTTTAATTAAACGGAATGTGATCATAATCTGATGAGATCATCAGCTCATGATTGTTATTCTAATCCAATATGTTTATAATGGTTTGGGATTTAACACTCCAACTGTATGAGCAGTAACATTATATACAGACGGTTTTATATTAAGCACAATAGGAAACTTGAAATCAATTTGAAAAGGGCAGCTTCTTTCAGCCTCTTAACAGCAAAGATTTTATAATTTAAACATGTTTTCATCCACACTGAATGTAGAAAGCATTCGTTAAAGGACAAGATAGAGGCACAGCATTTTCTTATTTGCATTTTTCTAATTCCCTAATTCACATAGCCAGCTGTGAAATTAACTGTGTCCCTGCTATTGTTTGTAGACGCACCTTGAAAAATGCAGCTGAAAAAGTATGTCAAAGAGCTTTGTAAATAAGGTACCCCATTGGCTTAAGCCCAAGCGGACATAGACAGGCACCACCAGAATGTGAATCTCAGTTAGATTTAAAAGGATTTAGGTAAACTCTGAAACAGTGCTCATTGCTCTCTTACCCACTTTTGTGTTAATGAAAAGCATGTCCTGAATCTGTCAAGGGAGATTAGGTGAATATCATTACTATTGTCCTTTTGCCAATGTAGATTCACTGTATCCACAGGGATTATAGTCCAACCCATCCCGACGTGTATTACCTCTCTCTGCCAAGGAAACTTAAGAAAGGTTGAGCTAATGATAAGGACTAGAAATCATGTGTCACAGGAATTTCAAACTGCATCAAATTCTGAAGTGGATCCTATTTTTGACTACACAAATGACATCCATTGTCCCCAAATAACATACTGAAATTCAGAAGGAAGACAGGACTTCCTGAATATGATGTGCACATTCGTTTTTAAACACAGTCATCTCTCTTTAATTGCATTTAAATCACATAACAAGATCAACCATAGAAACAGAACACATTTATCATGACTTGAAAACAATACATATGTGATTAAAGACAATAGAGCACAAATGCAGACATATAGTTTGTATGTAAGACATGTACTGATATCCGTTTGTAGATAATCTGACCCAAAGCCTTAATAGGGGAGAAATCACTATCAGCTTGTAAGGGGGATCCAATCAGGGCTGTAATCATCAGACATGTCTTTAATAATAACTTTATTAATAGAGAACACTTGTGTCTCAGTGTGCTGAACTTCCTTTTGTTAGTCTTTGCTATAAGAAAAAGATTTTAATGTCAGTTCCCAAAAATATAAGTCATTTCCAAAGTCTTTTGGCTGCTTAGGAAGTTCTTCTCTAGCTCTCAGTGGCCCAACACCACCAAACAGATTTCCTGTTTCCTTTAAATGCCACAAAAATCCATATCAAGGCAAAATTATTCATAATCAGAGCCGAGCTGTGATGGAGTTTAACTCTCAACTTGGCCACAACATCAGGAATATTTAAATCACTCATCTCTAACTCCTGCCCCAAAGCTTTTGAAATCAGGGGCAAAACGCTCTTGGCCTTAATTCCAAGAAAATGGACAGGTTCACATGCCAATGCCTGGAGAAAGCTTGAGGGCTTTTCCATTAAAAATGCAGAAACTGAATTATATTTTTAAACTAACTAATTCAATTAACTATACCTTTATATTTTAAATGTACATAGAACTTCTTGAGTGAAAGCCATATGTTGACACATTTAATCCATTTCTATATTAATAATTTGATGTGTTCGACAGTGTCAATTGATGAAAAATGTTTTCATATCCTTTTGAAATTGTTTAAAAATAAAAATTATACCCAAATTGAAATATTTACAAACGGATTAGAGCAATCTGAAGTCTCAATTTTAGCTGCAATTTTCAGAACTGAATTGAACTGAACTTTATTCACAACAGCAGTAAATAATGGCATGATACGTTCAGTTCAAAACTTCTGAATCCCAGTTATCAAAGGCCATACTGCTTAGTTAAACACATCCACTGCACCCACTGCAATGTTTAGAGTTGAGAGTAATGTTCTATGCACATGTTCAGCATTTTGAAAGACTCAACAAAAAAATCCAACTGAGGATGTCAGTTTGAAATAGAAAAAAGGCTAACACATCCAGAAAATGCAAAGCAGCCAATTATTTAGTCTGTGTAAGTTCGTGTTAGTTGCACATGCATCACAGACATGCCAGCAGCTGTCTGTGAACTGTTTCACCACATTAACTTATTTTAAGGCACAAGGGCAGTGGTCAGCTATGAAAAGGATTCAACAGAAGGGTGAACCTCAAGTCCTTTATTGAAATCCAATACTGTTCTGCAAAGCTTAAACCTGAAATGTATTACTGTTCACTTCTCATGTAAGTACAATGAAACAATGTAAAACTCAATTTTTCTATTACCAACAGAGGAGCTAGGCCTTTTACAGATCCATCACTGGCACTGTAGTATTAGTCTAACCAAGCACCGAGCTGAGGGAATTTAAACACATAGCTGTTTACATCTACATAATTTGCCATTTGTTTTGAACCAGAAATGAAGTCAGAAGAAAAAAATGTCATGTTAAATAACATGTCTAAGAATATGAATGGTGTTTCACATTATGATTCTGATATTACTGGGCGCGCCACCTGCCTCTCGTCCAGATAAGTTTTGTACTTCAAACTTAGCTCAGAGCTTTGAGGAGGACTGAAGGCACAAATGAGATTGTCAGTGCCACAGGTTACAGGCTATCCCTGAAGCTAAGATGCACTTACAAATTCATAGAGTATCGATCCTTACGCTGGAGCGAAGTAAAATAGCATATATAAAGGTAATATTGATGTATACAGTTCTTGAAGTATAATGTTTAAGATTTAAGTTAGGGAGACCACATCTTGTAGATCCAGGAGAGGAGGTCTGCTTAGGTCATAGCTATTACTCATTTGATATGAGAGTCCTCCAACCTTTGTATGACTTTTTTAATGACAGGGGTAAAAAAGGATATTTTAGATATATGGGGAAGTTTAAGGAATATTGAAGCGGCTCTCTGAGCACAGATTAGGTGTTTACACAAATACATGTCATATTATTGAGATTTTTTTTCCTTTGGTGTTGAAAAAATCCATCATTCTGTTCATTTGCTTCTCTCTGTACAACTGTAATTCCAGGCCAGTGCTCAGCCCTGTTTAGCAATAACAGCTAATCATGCAAATGGCATCAAGAGTGCCTCTTTTTCTCTTCCACAGGTGACACTCTGTGCCCACAAATCACAGGCCTTTACACAAGCACGCACACGTCTATACAAAACCAACACAAGCTTACACTCAAAATGCATAGTGCAGACAAAACATCATGAAATTTCCATACAGTTGTCGTTAACAGCAATTCCATCATGCAAACGCTGTCGTACCAGATGAGTGGTATACAATCAGTGGCAAAAGTAATCCATAAAATAGCCAAGCACTTGTCCAAGGTGTAATTTCCATTTTAAGATGTGATTGCATGCAGTTGCTGAGTGAAATGAATTGGAATACTGTTTATATTTCTTTTCTCGATTTATTTTCTTATCACCATCTGGATACGGCAGGATTTGGAATGTTTTTCTTGCATCTTACCACACAGATGATGACAAGTTATGGACTGTTTCTATCAAGTATTTACAGCAGCGTGTGTTTGTTTCTAAGACTCAAAACTGATCCTCTTGCTATTTAATAACCGAGTAATTACATGCCTAAAATCGCAACACTTTGGCTTTGGTCAGAGACATAAGCAATCATATAACGATAAATAAAGAACACACAAAAATAGTATATGCAAAATAGATATGAACATAGTGTAAATGTAACCTTGAAATGCTAATATTTTTGCAAGTCTCAAGAGTTTCCCTGACAGATACTCTGAAGAATAGTTTGATGTTTATGTAAATCATATCTTGCTGACAGATGTAATGCTGTCTTTGGAAGTGAAAACAAAGAAAAACGGGGAAGGGGAAAGTAAGCACTGAAGAGCATGTCTATTGTTTCGACAGCTTGTGTCCCCAGCATCTGGCATCAAGCAGGAACAGCATGTCAAGATTAATGAAATGTTGCTTTTATTGATCTACAGCCAGAAGTATATAAATATATACTTATTTAGAAACTGTAGGCACTCATATAGTACCCAACAGCGAGTGCAAGCTCAGTTTTGCAAAGTTTCTGAAGTTTTAGAGCTGCAAACTCAAAAGACAGGGTTTCAGCCAAACTGTACGGCAATTTAAAAACAAATGTTCGGTGCAGGGTTTAGGGAATAGATAATCTTAATGTCTTCCTTGCTATATTCCGGGGCTTTAAATTCCAATCAATGAAGTGAAATTAAAGACCATGTGAATGACTTTCAGCGTGAGTCGACCGAGCGGACTTGTTAGTGGGAGCAGGGGCACGGTGACAAGAGCGTGGCAGAGACTGCTCCCTCACTCTCCTCTACCCATTTAATTTTCCAATCCACTTCCTCCACATAGTTAGGAGAAGTGAGTTTTGTTCTGGTTTGATACACCATCTAATGAGAGCTACTAAGAGCCTGTTGAAATCATTCCCTAATAACACATTCTGAAGGCTGCGAACGCGGAATATTTTCCCTCCATCTCTCCATTCAGGGCTTAATATATTCTCTCACTCACCTCTGTTCCATTTCCCTTCCTCCACTGTTTTTCTCCACTTTCATTAACTGTATTTCAGGGGGAGAAAAAAGATTTTCAACAATCATTACTCTTTGATTTAATATGATTTTAACAAGCGCTGCATTTTGGTTTTACAGTATGCGGTCACTGGCGACTGATATACTCTTAAAAAAAAACTAGAAAGACGCCTTTGAAACGGCACAAGACCAAATAATGAGCAGCAAAGGGACAGAGATTTTCTATGCAGAGATTCACAGATACAAGTGTTGATGTAAGCATGGCTTCTTATCTCAATAGGGCATAGGCTTTGTCAAGTAACCTTGATTTGATACAAAATTGGTCACACATCTACCATACAAATGTGTTATGATCCTGTTTATCAGGCATATACTGTTGAGGCATTTGATGCTTTCTACAAATAATTCATTATTCAACACTATACATGAACAGAACTGAATGGTACATGACAGCATAACCTGTCCAGCGTTAATCCATTCTATTTGCTTGACACACTCCAGCTGTAACAAAACTGAGTGACCTGACCTGTGCTGCTATATGCCGTCTGCTTAAAACTCCTCTGTGGTTTAAATGTTATCTGTTCCAAAGATAAAGCTCCCCCCCCCCTTTCCTCCACTTCCTTGGGCTGTGCGTATTAGTTACAGCTGAAACACTGGTTGCCATTCAGCTTTGAATCCTGGAATTGTGTCTGCACCTTGACGTTTTGATTGGATCTGTGCAAATGCATGTATATGCAAATTTGCCAGATATCGCTTCTTGCTCGGGGTGAAATGGGAAACAGTGGTTGCATTCTGACGAGCCTCCTGCATGGACTTTCCCTCTCTTTCTCCTTAGAGAGCAGCGTTTGGTGATCTATAAATTCCCAGTAAATCTCAGAGCCTGGGCGCCTTCCCTGACATTTCCACGCTCCCACATAGCATATTTTTAAGAAGGTAAAATCCATAATCTGTGTCAATGGTATCACACGGTGTATTTGCAGGGGGCCCGGCATGCACTAAACTGGCCAAGGATACGGTGCAGAGGCTCAGAGGAGGTAAAAATGTTTGTTCTTACCTCTGTTGTCATACTCCTGCCTCAGGGCCTACACCAGGGTTACTCATACCTCTGCAGAGACAATCCAATATTATGCTTAGCATTCTACAAAGACTAAATGTAACCGTATTTATAGAAATTATGCAATTATGTGTCTTCTGAAAAGAAATAGTGCAGTGGCTTATGCTACAGAATAATAACATAAAGGTCAAAATATGATACAAATGTAGTAAATTTTACAGTAATATTTTTTACATGGCGTTACACACTGAATGTTTAAAATAAAAGTTACATACCTTCTGTGTTGAGTTAGGCAAAGAAGCCTATCCACATCCTGGTTTCAAAATCCCTCTCCCTTGCATTTGGTTATCTTCATCTCCTCCTATTCAAAGAAGAGAACATCACAAAGACATAATGGCTTTATGATATTATATTATGATATAAATCAGTGTACAGATACAGTATATCTTTAGAACATATTCCTTTGAAATGTAAAACTATTTCGCACATCATTATGTAGTTTTCACCTATTGATATTACTCAAATATTTTATTTGCAACCAGCATCTTTGCTGAAATGCTATGCTATATTTACCAATTGATGATTCATCACATCACCCACTACACATGTATTTTAAGCTCCAAATGGAAGGTATAGTAGTGTAAATCAGTTTGAGTAATTCAGTTGAATATAAAAAGAGCTCAAAAACACTTCCCCTCCAGTGTCCCATTATTCTGTAATGACGGCTCAAAATTATAATGTTCTAATCATTTGTGGTATTTGGATTTAGATGTGTTGCTACTTTGACATTCATTCTTACAGAGAAGAACAGATAATTGTATATGATGCCCACTAAAAAGCGGTTACACTGCTGTGTCTGCGCATCTATGCATTCTGACAGTGGTAATCATTAGTCCTTCAGCAAACTTTGCAATTAATCTATCTTGACATGATAATTTGCGTCAGTTCTATTTGAGGTGTTTTTGTGAACCTTTGCTCAGCAGGGGAGCTCGGCGGTGTGCTTCCGTAGAAGAAACGAGAGGCAGATGCATTCAGTGTTCCAATCTGTCACCACTACACAGGCTGTTAACAGCTCAGATCAGGCCTACCAGATTTTGTTCATTGTGTCACCAAATTACACTTGACAAGCGGAGGGAAAAATTGCTTGATTGATGAACAAAGTAATTCTCTACATGTAATTAATACACTGCTAATGGATATCCATTTGTCTTCCATACTGCGCTGTAAAACCCAGAGGAAGGCGGGCAAACATATTGCAATGAAGGCTCCAAACTGACCGATGTGAGCAGGCTGGGTTTCTATTGCGAGATTTTGTTACCTAATGGCTTGTCGGGAAACCGTAGAGGACAATGTAATGGAACATGTAATGGATAAAGGATTGTGTCGATGGGCATGTGTTGACTTAACAATATTGATCTGGAGAATTTATATTGATAAATGCAAGGGCATTTTCCAGTGAAACTCTGATGTAGTTTTTTGTGATGTATTCAAGGAATAGCTCAATGCTTTTGCATCCACATAGAGTAATAATCTGCTGACATTTTCATAAAAACAAATGTGTCTTTTGATACCTGTTAACAGAACATAATATTAGATAATGTGAAAACTTTTACATGTTCTTTTTCGAAACACAAAGGTCTTCTCCAAGACAAAAATAATCTCTGCTGCATTTAGACGGTGATGCTTTACATTTCTATCAACAACAGGAGACAACAAAAACAGATATAAC
Organism: Anoplopoma fimbria; assembly: GCF_027596085.1. Taxonomy (NCBI): domain Eukaryota; kingdom Metazoa; phylum Chordata; class Actinopteri; order Perciformes; family Anoplopomatidae; genus Anoplopoma; species Anoplopoma fimbria. Next base: position 14,416,393 of record NC_072452.1, read on the forward strand.
AGAAGTAGTACTGCATTGCTATAATGAGCAGAAATGCCCACTTGAGGTTGAGTGGGCAAAAAAAAGAACACCACATACAGAAACACCAACTTTTAAAATGAGAAATCATAGTAAAAAGATGCAACTTTGCTTTACACACTGTTTGATTGAGAGTATACCTCTGGGGAGCTTAGATCAAGCACAACACAGCAAAGAACACTTGGCAGCAAAAGACAGCAGCAAAGTAAAACATATTGGCAAAGTCTTTAATTTAAACTTCAACAGGAGTGGGATTACTTTATCAATTAAAAGTTGATAGATTAGACGGTCAGTTAGACAGATAGAGAGCACCTAATCAAACCGTGAGCATGGCGTGATGGAGAGAGGGAGAGAGAAAGAGAGAGAGGGAGAGAAAGAGGGGGATGGAAATAAAAGAAAACAGGAGAGATTGTGATGGATGACACAACATCCAGCATAGTATCATATCTCTGTGGATTAAATGCTCTGGGAAGCTGGCCCCCGAGTGTGCTTGTGCATATCATTAAGCCCCATGAAGAGGAGGTGGGCACATTGGAGCTGCTGCCAGGCCAAGTGCAATGATAGGCCACATCTCACAGCTGTTGCTCGCTAGACTCCGACGGCAACAGTGTCTAAGAAGTGTTGGGTTTTATAACTTGTATATATTTTTCACACAGTATTGGAGATGATAAACATTTCATCTGGACAGAGGGAGAAAAATCAAAGTAGCCCTGCAGGACCCAGTGGTAGTCCGTGCGTGACTGTGTGTGTGTGTGTGTGTGTGTGTGTGTGTGTGTGTGTGTGTTTGTTTGTTTGTGTGGGGGAGAGGAGGAGGTTTGTTGCGAGTGTCTGTAAGGTTTTTGCACATGTATGCACATCCTTGTATACCGTTCAGCTTGTGTGCGCTCCAAAGTGTATTTACCTGTGTACGTTGGTGTGTGTGTTGTGCCCGGTGTGCGTCATTCTTCCGGAAGGCAGTTTTAAAACACACTATGTCAGATATTGGATAGCTACTGTATAATTTGACGGGTCTGTGCACAGAGGCCAGCTGTGGTATGAGTCATTGATTACACATCAGCTTAGTATGCTGCAGTGCAGACCCCTACATTGGAGGAGAGGCAACCTGAAGCCCCCAATCAATAGCTGCAGGCCTGTGAAGCTTCCGTCAGGTCTGGAGTGAAGGACTCCCCACCTCTCCTCTGGGCCCAGGCCTAACCTTTTCCAAAGAGAGGTGATGAAGAAGCTCATCATTCTAATGAGGAATTAGTGATCGGTCCAGAAGAAATGACTGTCAGCACCACATTGAGGAGTCAGAAAGGTCCCGGAGACTGGGAAGTGCCAAACGGTATTCATTAGGGACCTGGAGATTTTCTTGATTTGCTTTGAGCGACAGACAGCAGAGTTTAACAGTCGGGCTGGGAAGAACAATGATTAACTACATCTGTGTTCCTGTCATTACCTTTTTAATGATGTATTAATATTGCGTTAAGACGATCCACATGTCTCCTCTTGCAAATAGGAGATCAAAGCAATATCAAAAAAATGTTCGAGATGTTTTTTCAGAGACCTATATTCGAATGATGAGTTTTTAACCCAAAGGACGTACACTTGTTGTAAAATCAGAACAAATACACCCTTTCTGAAACCATGTGATACATTTCATGTTTAAGAGATGAATTACTCCAATTGACAGAAACATATTCACAGCTAATTAAAAACGTAATTGCGTGCACTTTAGCCATTTAGAGGAAGATGAATGTGAAATCATTAGGCATCCTCAGAAAACCAGATGTTCATTAAATTATGTCTATACAAATGCCATTGTTCAATAGATTGCCAGAATATATGCTTACAGTAAAATGCTGGGTAATTCATCCCTCAAAGCGCTTTAATTGATTTAAGCCTGCAAAAAAGACCCTATCACTGCAGCACAACATTAAAAACCAGAACCAGCCTGACAATTAAATGTTATTTTTCTCCCTTTCTTTCTGTTGCTCTATAGCTCATCCATTATTAAGATCCATTTTAGAAACTGAAATGAAATGTGACTGAAAATGATGTCTGATTAATCTTAAGAGAGTAATCAAGTTGCCTAGCAATGTTGCTTTATAATAAATAATGTCTGTAACCTAGTAATACGTTTAAGTATAATCTTCTTTTGACGCATGTTAATCACAGCAGAGATAAGGCGACATTCCCCTTCGCCTGGCCTCAGACAAAACCATCTCTAGAGAATGCAACAATCATGCCTCGGTCTCTTTCTCTCTCTCAATTAGCCCCCGCTGTGCAATTCATTGGGTTTGCTGTAACAGTCCCTTAACAATACTTACCCTGGCTAGTCATTACTCAGTTCTACGAGATAGGGACCTCTTTCTGCATATTTGGGAGACATAATGTACAGTCTGAGAAGTGATCCAAATCGGATGGCTCCTGATTATGAATAAGGGATACAAAATTATCCAAATTCATCAAAACTAACTGAAAACCTTTTAATTTCTTGTTAAAGCCACCTACTTATTATTAATTTCTCTTAGTTCTTGTCAAATTAAGCTCAAATGCTGGCCACAAAACACAAAATCTCTGTTTGCACTGCCAAGAGGCAGTGACAGGCTGGAAACAACAATCCTCACAATGTCTTGCTTGTATTTCTTTGCATTTTGATTTTGTGGATTTTTCGAGTACAAAAACAAAACAGTTGGACCAACTTAGTTTGTACAATCTGTATATGTACTGTCTGTTCTGAGGCATCAAAAGGCTCTGCTCCAGTGGAGGGATAACAGTTGTTTCACCAATAGACAAAGGGTCACTGACCTTTGTTATATTATCCCTCTATCCTGCGCATGTATATTTCCCCTTTTTGTGTTTTGACAAGTATTATGAGACTCCGTCAGGCACACCGGAGCCAACTCACTGGTTTATGTACCTAATAAAAAGCTGTGCTGAGTAATTTAAATTTCTCTGAAGCCACTGCCTCTGCTTTTTCCATTAGACAACTCTTCCACTAGCTGTGGATTGGACTAATGGAAAGTATACTTTTGCCTTTTTCCTTGGAAGGATGGGGGAGGAAGAAGGATTGAAAAAGGGAGGAAGAGAGAGTTAGATGTTGAGGGTGACAGATGGGTAGACTACTGTACTAATTAGTCTTAAAACAGCAGCTTGTTTATTAAACAAAGATTTCTGCATCTTTAGCTTACAATATGATAAAATGACAGACACATCTTCCACTTTAAATAGAACAGTGTCCAGTTTATTTTTATTTTTTTTACAACATCAAAAATGTCGAACAAAGCAGCTAAGTGAAAAGTGATTAGATTTCTAAGTGATTTTTACAAACCGACTATTAAATATTTATGTTACCGCTGGCAACAGCCTCAATGTGTTGCCATCAAAAGGGGCTGCTTAGACACCTTGCTGAAAGCAGCTGCATCTATCAGTCTCTTCTCATGTGGAAACAAGAGGGGGAGCTTTTAAGAGCATTCACTAGGTGGCAGTCTAGCAACATAAAACCCATTGGCTGATATAAGCCTGCATGCATACATCAAGATACAGAGAGATGAGCCTATAATGTGGATTAACAAGATTTGTCTGTTTTACAGCTTTATCAGAATACATAATTTGATGCTTGGTTTGAGAAAAAAGAAATACATAGAAAAATAACTTTTATACATCAAAAGTGCTACTGGCTATGGTAATCAATGTTTTTTTTCTCTCTTTTCAGTAGATCACTGGGTTCGTCGATGCAGTTGTAAAGGATGGAGCCTCGACTGCGGTGGGTGTTGGGGGGATGAGGTGGTCTTTTTACTTTAAGGATCTGTAAATTGTCCAAGCTGTGTTCTTTCCTGTGATACCTACCCACCTGAAACTGCTGTTCCTACCCTTCACTGAAGCAATTATAGAGAAGGACTTTAGCAGATCAATGAAATCCCCTTTAGATGAGAGAGCCGTACAGGCGTTTTGATCAATTCTAGATCAATTCTACTGTTTTGCCCAAACCTTGGTCAAATAAAAGTAGAACTTTTGGTTGAGGAGTAGCACTCGCCGATAATGATAACAACCTCTCTGTCGATGGCCGCCTGTATCCGTTTTCTGGCTTGGGTCTGGCTACAGTATATTGTCTACACTGCTAGTCTTAGCACGCACCTGCTAGACTCTCTCTTCTGTACATCTCTCCATCTCCTCTCCTCCGAATGTGGAAAAGTGACAAGTGAATGCAATCTGAGTTGGCAACTCACATCAAAGCTTTCCGTAAATTCTAAAGAGGAGCTGAAAGTCGTCATTAAAGAGACTCTGCATGACTAGATCTGACAAGACTAAGTAGTGAGTGTAATTGAGATGGCAGGAGATTGAGTGATAGTACGCTGTAATTCTTCCGAATTCACTGTCATTGTGCAGTATGTTCATTGTCAAAAAATGGTCAGTACAATTTTTATGGATTGTCATGATGCATCCGATTGGTCTTGATTTATGGTCCCACATTTCCATTGTAAGAGTAAAAGCTTCACTCTGTAACTGTATTTCTAGGTGTATCCTGATTGCAGCTGTTTGAAAATGATGAGTTCATTTTCAAAAAGCTGTAAGATGACACCAGTAAACTACAAAAAGAATGTTTATCATTTCACTATCTTTATACAAAAAGGACAGGCAAAGGCATAAAAGGATCTGCTGATGGCTCATCTATCTTTCTCTGCACAGAGGTATGGTTACTGAGAAATGTTCACAACAGTGTCAGAATTTCATCTGAGCAAATATAGGCCGAATCAATGTATTTTCAATTACTAAGTGATGGAACTGTCTTCTCTAATGCAGCCCCACTTTGTGATGAGCCTGATAGAATGGGTGTCTTTTTACATTACAAAAGCCTTATGCAGCATAAAAAATATCGACAACTACTGCAGGACATTTTTAGCTATCTAATAGCTGCTTTGTTAGCTGGCAAAATGTGTTTGTTGAATCCTCATTTTACTACTGCCATCAGATGTATTTTTTTTTTCACAGTTCCCTTATATTTGAACCCTCTGGTCATATGGAGCTCTGTACTCTTACCAGAGTTAACATAACAAGTGCGAATGATGATTTCATACACTTGAAATTTAAACTGTGCTCTGATCACCACACAGACACACAAGCTTCGCCTCTTCTCCTGTATACACGAGGAGCACAGGCAATATTTGTAGAGTCAAGCATACTCATCCTGTACTTTGCACCAGAGCAAGTCAGGAGCTGTTAATACATTTCGGTGCGGCTCCAGCTCTCCACAGCTTCATGATAATATATTTCCATCAGCTGAAAACAAGAAAAACACATCTGAGCCCTTTAATAATGTAGACAAGAGAGCCACTTTGCCCCACCCGCACAATGCATCCAAAAATTAGTGTCAAATGCATGCATCTTCTGAAATAGCTTGGCAGCCAAAGCAGACTGAAAAATAAATATGTCAAATGTATTGGCGTACTGTATGAATAATGGATATTCTAATACATAAGCGCGTTGTATTGTATTGCAAAAGTGCCGTATGAAATATACATCATCTAATTAGACGATGTTCTCGGACGTGGCGCAGCCTGTTTTTGATCAATATGTAATAAGATCTAATATCAATTAGTGATGGTTGAGGGTAGAGATTTAGCAGCCGAAAAATGGCAACTCTAAAGTAAGGAAATAACAGTAAAATCACTGCAGCAACAGGGATAAACAAATCACACAATTAAGATTTAAAAATTCCATTTTGAAAGCAGAATATTGAAATATCTAGATTTACTGCATCATTATGCTGTGGAACCGCTATAAGCACTCTATTGATCAAAGGAATTATGTCTGCCTGGTTTTCTACAGTGCATCAAGACTTTTCTACCTCTAAAGAAGACAACTTCTGAAAAGGTGACACAATAATTGCTGCCATAGCATAAATCCAGTAATTATAATTATTGGGTTTATTCATAATCACGTGATTTTTGCGCCCACAATGGTTATTCTTTATCCTATTAAAACAGCATTTTTTATAGGAAAAAACAAGGTGTCGCTGGATGACAAAATGATCAACTCGTGAGGAATTGGAACACCACTAAATGAACAGCGTTATGGGTTATATACTCAATCCATTTATTGAAGTCAATAGTCCGCCTTGTACTCAAACCAAGAGATTAATCCTGAGTTATATGCACATCTATCAATCCACTCATAACTGCAAGTCAGCCATGCACAAGGATCCCAAACAGGGAGGGATAGTAAAGGAAGATTGTGATCTGACCTGTTCTGCCGCCGGTGGTGGTGGCAGGCAGCCTATCTGTAACACAGGGGCAGTGTGTGTGTGTGTGTGTGCCAGTCTGCCTGTGTGTGTTGAGAGAAGTCACTGAAGCAAATACAGAGCATGCACTTGAATGATTGAGGTTACTCAGGTGACCTCATAAACCAAAACCCATGGCAGTCTCCCAAGGTGAACGCTGAATTATGCCGTCATTAAAGGACAGGCCCAGTTGCCAAGGTTAGTATGTAAAGTATAATCATCTTCCTCCCCCTTCTTCCAGTCACTCATTAGTCCCCTCATGGGCCAACAGAGATTATACCTTGAACTTGCCTGACTATCGCATTCTGCCCGCTGGGAATGGATCCGCTATGGGCCATTTATATCCCCTCCCACTATCGCCAGCCAGCTCGGCCTACAGTTCTGCAGGTGTAGTGTCTGTATGTGCCTGAGAGAGTCTGAGTGTACTTGTGTGTGTGCGTGTGTTTCTTCTAGCCCACACTCGGCACACACAGATCATCGAGTTTGTCCCGTAAAAAATGAGGGGTGCTTTGACTTACCGCCGCATTATGTCCCAATTTATAAAAGAACCGCTGGGAAGAAGCCCACTGGCGTTGCAACAATTTGTTAGAATTAAGACCATTTGTTTTGTTTCCCTGGGCACTCGGCGCTGATTCAGATCCTTTGCTTCCAAAATGGTCTCAGTACCATTTAAAGTGCAACAGCACGACCAAACATCTCATAAATATGCGTCAAACAAAACGTCACCCTTCAATTGTAAAGGACTATCTGTTGAGGATAATGGCAATCAAAATACATATTGCAATCAAGCCTGGACACTTAAAGGCACTTCATCACATTAGTATGCATACAGGTCAGCCAAGTTTAATCAAATCCTGGAGAGGAACCAAAGGTTTTTGTTTAGAGAGGAAGCTATGTGCTGCTAAATCCAACCAGATCATTTATCACATTAATTTCCTTTTTGTTTACCTGACATTGGCCGCTCAGAAACAAGTGCCATTCATAGGCACAGCAATAGCTAGAATGAAAACTTTGCTTTAAGCTATTACATGTTGTTTTGTCTGGTGGTGCCTTTTGTGAATATTCAAAGGTATTACTTACAGGTGAGCTGTGATCTTGTTAAATATTTTAGCAGTAATGTGAACAGACTGTTTATGTTTGCATAAAGCGATAAATAATGTTCATCCACTTTCCCATTTACTCTAGCCAATTGCCTGCTAATGTTGGTATCGGACACTAAGAGAGGGTATTCATTTCAAAATTGGCAGCGACACTAAGCACACTTCAAGCTACAAGTGCTTCTCGTTGGATGTACAGCTGCTAAAATGTAACACATTCTCACTCAATTGATGTGTCTCCTTTGAGTTAGTCGTACATTGCCATTCCATTTAGCGAGTATCATTTCAGCCGCTTTGTGTGAATGGTTTTACAACAATAGAGCTTGTGCATCAGGTAACCATTATATTGGGGGTTTATAGCATCAGAGTCACTGACAGCACATCTCAATCCCCTTAAGAGAATACAGAAGTGCTTTGTTCCTGTTAAGTTCAGAAAAAGAGAGTATGATCAAGATAACAGAGTTTTTGCTGGACAATGATAGAGAACTAAAAGGGAAGAAAGGGTACGGTGCGTCGCACACTCTTAAGAATACAAAGCTTCATTACCATAAAGTACTCTTTGTATTGGCAACTAAAGCTTTCTTAGTGCCTTTCTTAAAATACTGCCTTGTGATGTACAATTCTTTCAAATGGATTAAAGCTAACTGACATGCGCTGTAAAGGCAATGACTAGCCCTTTTAAGGTTCCAACAGGCTTTGATGCACCAGTGTTGAATGTATTGTAGAGTAATAGACAAATATATACAGCACTACAGTATGTGGTACTGAGGAGAGACCATCAAGATGCCACAGATAACTTATTCGTAATCAGCTTTCCTACTTTTATATAATGATAGAAACATGACAAATTTGCTGTTCAATGATTGCTGACAGGCAGCATTCAGATTTAATACCACAATATAAATTAACTACAAGTTAAAGTCCTTCATTGTAAAATTTACTTCAAAAACTTCAAAGTATGGAAGTATAATGATAAAAATGTACCTAAAGTATTAAAAGCAAAAGTTTTCAATGCAGAAAAACGGCCCCATGCTCATGTTACACTATTAATATATTTTATCATTAGATTTTTGCGTGCATTCATGAAAAAGCCAGATTTTACTGTTGTTGTTGTTGTTGTTGTTGTTGTTGGTTGAGATGGAGCTATTTTCTTTTCTATTCTATATCAGGCTGAAGTTGTTATTAATCATTATGGATTGATCTACAGATTATTTCTGACTAATCAAATTTTTTTTGATGGGGAGAAATGCCAATCAAAAAGTGACACCTTCACAGTGCTTGTTTGATAAATGAAAAATCTCTTTTTTGTAATGACTTTTTTGACAATTATTGATTACAGTGTTTTCTTTTAATTAATTAATCAACTCATCATTTCAGCTGTTCTTGTTTATACTTCTGGATAGTTAAAGTATATAAAAAATATTATTTTGTATGTTTGTAACGTAACTGAAACATCCATGAGTTGGAGTCACAAACCTTGGGATAAGAGTCATTTTTTAAAAAAGAATTTTAGAAGTAGAAGCGCTGCTGGGTCTTTGTGTTAATAACCAACAGGTGCTCTTTGGATATGTGTCCGGTGGTTCACTTGTGGCTTTCCATAACTTTACATCAAATTGTGACGGAAACTTTGCATTCTGTCTGAACACATCTTTAGAACTTCAGTCTCTTAGGAGACCAAATCTACCTATCCTGTAAACTTGCAGGTAAGTAATGATCTCCCCGGGCGTTTCAAAGCAGCCCACTGCTCCTCAGGGATGGGTTAAATGCAGAAGGGAGATTTCGTGTATATATGTAACTATGTGTGTAAGTGTACATGACCAAATAAAGCTTATATCAAAAATCTGTTACACCTACCCTATCCTCAGTAGAAGATGGGCAGCAACAAGGTGGCCCCTGTTCTGAACATACAGTACAAGCTCCACTGCACTGAACTTAAGAACACTTTGAGCTCTTAACAGTGCATTAGCCCTGCAAGAGTCTCACTCAATCCTTTAATGCTAAGCACAGCCCTGAAGAAATACCCAGATACATCCAGCAGGTACAGCTGATGAATGTTCAACGGGATGAGCTACAAATCTTCACACAAGTTGCCCTGAATAAGGCTTGATGCCTGAACACCTCTCGAGGAGTGGGCACAGCTGTAGGAGGATCTCATTTTGGTATGCCATCTTCCCGGGACAAATAATGCAAACTCCCTGTCACTGTCCTTGTCATTCTCACGGGTGGGAGGATTGAGTGCACTGTGCTGATGCGTTAGTGCTAAATGTTCTCATACAAGAAGGATTGATTCTGTTTGAGGCCCTTTTAAATATCCAGCTCAGGCAGGGCCTCAGACTAACTTTTCCAATGGTAGTTTTGGTGCTAACAGCTTTTCAGTTGGTCGAACCAGCACATGATTTGGTTACACCCTTTTTAATCTTACAGCATCGAACTTAACTAAGCACATAATTATAATACTGTAATTAAGTACAATGTTGATGCTTTCTTCTCCACTTCATTTTAACCATTGTTAAACAGTAAATTAAACTAACCAACAATATAAAAAAAACCCAGTAAAATGATCTCTATTGCTGACAGCTACAACATTAAAATGCATCTTACATGTTACTGTTGCAATGCTAAAATCCTAATATTACTTTTATACTTTAAATACATTTTCTTGATCATATACTTATATACTTTTACTCAAATAAGATGTTGATGGCGGGTGTAGGAGCCATATTAAATGTGCTTTATTTTCGTGTAATTTTACCCCGTGCCACTAGGGGGCTGTGTGGTTCAGTTGACCTCGGGTCAGCAGAGTGAGGCATTTAACCTGATTGAACCTGATCACAGGTGGTTGTTGATGGGGAAGCAAACAGTTTTTCGACTGTGCCCGTGTGCCCGTGTCCCCGTGTGTTAATGCATCTTAGTTTAGTGAGGAATTCGGGTTTATTGTTTTGTTACATGTATTTTGAGTTAGAATTATTGCGGCTGTGTATTATTGGAAGGAAAATAAACCAGCAAAATAAACTGAACTGTCTCCGTTTTTGCGGTAATTGGAGCGCGCTGGGCGCACGTCGGAAACTATAAACGGAATCAACAACCAGTACTACTAAGTTTAGGGCTTAGTCACTACAGCGGGACTTTTACTTAAAAGGTGAGTTATTGTTTTTTAATTTTTGGTATTATAGTACTTTTACTTACAAGTAAAAGATCTTAGACTTTGTTTCCACCACTAGTATAAATCAACGACACTGGTTCAGTCAGTCAATCTCTGTTTGTCCACAAACATGCATCAACTACAGTATCCTTCACTTCACCTGGTTCACTTCACTACAGTGGACTATCTGCGCTTGGTTTGTGTTTTTGTGTCTATGTGTTTGTGTAGTCTGAGGAGCTCAGCGACAAATGACATGAAAACATTAAAAAGTACAAATAAAAACGCCAGTATTTTTGGGAATTATCAATAATCCGCTGATTTATTTCCCGGGCCTATTTAATACCGGGTTTTGTAAGCAAGGACTTTTTAATTACCGTTCCTAGTTTTAATTTATTTGACAATGTGGACATTTTTTTTTTTCATTATAAACAACAATATGACCTTTCCTAATAAGAAATGAGAGAGTGCTGCATGCACCCTCATGCTCCACAAATGCACTCCCAGCCCTGGTTTAGTATAGCTGGGTGTGGATTTCCCTAAGAAAAAGCCCCACTAGCTGGACCAAGGTCAGTAGCCTGTTCTTTCCTGCTCAGCAGCTTAACCATTAGATCAACGGGAATAGGTTTGCTGTGAAAGGTCACTGTACCGTAGGCCAATGGAGAGAAATCTAAGAAGGGCACCGAACCCACTGCTCATGTTTGGAGACAAGAAACCAAGAAAGATGTGCAACATTTTAAGGGTTATTGTAGTTGTTTGTGTTTCAAGAGACATCGTCTCATCAGCAGCCGGGCTCAGCTGTCAGTGTACTGTCACAGCTTAGCTTGTTCCACGTTTGTTTTTTTGGCATCAGATGCTCTACTGATGAGGTTTGGCAATGAAGACAAAGTTATGGCATGTGCTAAACAGCAGTCCCCATAGGTCCTTCCTGATTGAATCAGCACACATGAAAATTTAAGCAAGCAGTAATGAGTGGGTAGGTCTACCAGAGCCTTGTTAGAAGGCAGGAGCCCATTTTAGACTTAATCAGGGCAACCATTACAGATTACCATAAAGCCCCCAACAAAGTCCTAGATATAAAAAAGGTGATTGTAGACCCAGCCCCCAAGAACAGCTTTGGGTTTAGAAGCAGATTTGACATAGTAAACTGCCTCATTACAACTTCAAGGTTTGTCATGTGATGCCATTAGGCCCAAAAAGACTTCCCCATATAATAGACTTACATCGTGAAAGAGACATCTGTAAATTAACGTTGTTGTTTTTGTTTTTTTAAAGGTAAATCAAATTCCCAGTTCAAACACTTAAATAGCCCTTATTTAAATTATCACCTCTCAAAAGTAATAAAGATACTAATCTAGAGTTATTTTCCTAGGCATATTGAACATTCTAACAAGTGTATTTATATGTGGAGTTTTGAAACTATTGTATTCTACATTCTTTGTGTGCTTATCAAGCAGAGCTCCAGTGCTGTGAAAGGCATTTCACAGTGCTGCATACACAGGCATTAATCATTGCACTGTACTGTCAGGTTTGGAGATTAAGAGAAGTGGTTTCATATGATGTCAGACTACGACTCATCCTAACATCTAATGTCAATGTTTACTGATTTACCTATGTTTTTTTAACAAAAATATTTAATTAATAACCTCTAATGAGCTGTTTTAATTGTAATGCCTATACTCAAATTGGCAGGTACTTGTTTGTGATTATTAAAGAACAGCACATAAAAGATAGAAAATAGTCTATTTAAAAATGGTTTGTTATTTATAAATCCTGACACGCACATTTGTCAGCAGAACTGACACTTTTCACTCTCTCTCTCTACGTCCCAGAGTTCAAGTATTGACCACAAAAGGTATTAGAATTCAACATTTTTGCGTCGACTGTTGGCTGACTGATGGCATTATTTTATTAATGATTTAGTACTGAACTTTGCATTGTGCTGACACCAGTGATGGGGTAGCTAAGCTGTGAATTAAGCCCCAAATCCCTTCGATTCCCCGTGGCTGGCAGTCTGCTCATCACCATTACTTATTCACCAGAAATAAAAAAAGGAGCTTCCAGTGTGGTAGCAGCCCTCTACATACACTATATCCTCCAAGTCCTACCTACCTGTTATAATCCTGCATAATGGAAAAGTGGAATGTCACCTTGTGTGAGAGGCAGCTGATATCTCTCAGCGAGCAGGGGGGAAAAAAGTATTTTAGCACAAGTGCAGATCACATTTAATTAGACGAGAGGATTTAAATTGCCATGCATCAAACACTGCGGATGACCAAAACGGAAAGAACTTGGGCCACGGGCCAGATTCCATGAGCTCTTCCATAACCCATCAAAATCCCTTGAGCTACGGGGGTCAATAAGTCAGAACACAGCCACCTTAATTAACGATGACCATAGCTGGGAGGTGCCCAGAATTTCAATGCCTGCCACCTGCATTCCGATGAAATATGGACATTTGCAAATGAGCAACTTTAGTTACAAGATTGCCATTATTGTTTTATTCAGTGCAAGGCTTATTTTGAATGACTGTCCAGGAATGTGCCATTAAAAAAACCTCCTGCTTGGGCAGGATCATCCAGCGGATTATACGGCAGTAACTCTTTACATGTGCAAGATAGATATCTCCATGAGGCGTCCCAGAGAAAATGAGGTTCTAGTTACTAATTACTCCCGACTAGCTATGGTGGGGTTATGTTTCGATACTTGCTAACCTGTCAGAGTGGGGGAATAATTTCACCATTTAGCTGCCACCTATTGTTGAGGAGTGATTTCACTTTCATTATGCTTTGCAGGAACATCAATAATAGCCACACAGCTGTCAGAGTCCATTAAGACACATCTACATAAGGATGGGAGCATATATTCATAGGCATATCAGTTTTCTGGGAAGTGCTCGGTGAGATGGATTGGAATGACACAAAGATGAACTCCCTTTTTGAATCCATATGGAGACGGAAACTGCCAGATAGGCTCAAGTTAAAATATCACCGACAAGTGCACACACATCAATGGGACACACACAAAATTCACCATACACATTCTGTAGAGATATATATAGATATATAGATATATCACAGTCATGCGGCAGCTTTAATTCTATAGAGGTGTGATTGTCTACGCACTCATCTTTCAAATGCGCCACGACAGAGAAACTATACGGGCTGGACATATGGAGTCGCTGATTCTATATGTTGGCTGTTTAACCTTACATATTTTGGCAAAATGTATATAGGAATATGAGCATAATATCTCACTGGTGACTGTACACAAATATGGAATTCAAAACTGACCAATATTAAAAAACAAAATAAATTATCATTGAATAAAAACATTACAACATATAACTGAACAGGTAAATTGTAAAATAATTTTGTAACTTATTAAAACACAACTATAATTGTTTTTTACTCAATAACTAGCTTAGCAACTGCTAGCTAGTTAGCATGTTCACTCTTGCAACAAAGGGGGACAGACCCAGGGAGTCTTTTACCCTATAGGGAACATCTCTGAAATCCAAACACCAACATCATTCTGAATTTACCGGCTAATGCCGCTGTTAGATCCACTCGGCCATTAAAGTAGTGACAAAACATCTAAATTCACAAGCTTAGCTAGTTAGCTGCCATGATCATCTCAATCCTATGTGTGCTAAATTAAACAAGATATAATTTATATCCGTGGACTATATTAACTTGCAGCAGCAGCTAGTTATACATTTACAACTCATGATCTACAACAATACGTAGCTGACGTAGCTATTTGCATTTGCAAGTTGGCATTTGTTTAAGGAATTCTGTCATCAACATTGTTATGAGAGTGGCTGTCACAGTGAAAGAATACTATGTAATTAAAAAAGAAAAGAAACACTAACAAACTTACTCATGTAATTGCAGCTCAAGTAACAAGGCTTTTTCATCAGGAGTATAATACTTTGTACAATTAACAACAACTTGTCTCATTGTTCTTGATTCACATGTCAAACATCACCTTGATAGATCTATAGACTCTGCATAACCAGAGCAGTATGATTGATGGTCTCATGAGTACTCAACATTGCTTTGAATACAGAAGCCCTCAATCGCTCTGATAATCTATGTGTAGGTCATCATGCATTGTACTTACATTAATATTCAATGGCCTACTGCTCTTGTCTGAGCTCAGCAAAAAAAAAAAAAAAGAACAAAAAAAGAATGCCCTGCTCCAGTATTGCACAGGATCAAATCCCAAATGGAGCGGTTTTGTTACAATGACCGAATATCCCAGCCCATATCCAGGTGTCTCTGGAAGTACTGGTATTGACCATCACAACAGTGGCAGAGTGAGAACAAGCTCCCCTGGGGGCCAAGATGAGTAAGGAGCTGTCAAGCTTGGCTCCCCTAAGCGTTAATAGACCCCCTGCCTGCACTTATCTCCAGGTCTGCATCTAGCCTCCAGCTGAGTTCTCCAAAGCTCTAGCTGTGGAAACCTGTTTCTATATCTACATCTCATAAATGAAGAAATGGATAAAGCCACTACACAGAAGATAATGTGGATGGCAACATTTAAGCAGCTGCAACAAAGTCACTTTATTTGTATTAATTAACAGAAAACAAGTTAAAATGTTTCAAATACTATAATATACTACATAGGCTATGTATTTTTTTTGCAGCATATGTTAAAACTGGTAACATGTGTAGCACCAATAATTTGGTTTGTATATGTTATAAATAATAAATAAATATTCCTACAATATCTCCACTTTTTGGCTCTCTACTAATTAATACACTGCATACTATCTAACATGGTGAATATAGTGACTTGGTCTGACCTCTATTTAGTTGAAAAAACATTTTGACAGAGGTAAAGATAATTTTGGCCTTCAGCGCTGTAATAAACTTGTGATGAAACTAGTGGTGCAATGGATCACCAAAGTTGTGTTGAAAGTAGTGGTGCAACGGATCATAAAACTTAAGTTTCGGCTCGTATCACGGATCAGAGTCAAGGATCAGATCACAGATCGGATCAGCACAGAAGAAAAAAGGGAGCTAAAACAACTTTAAGAGATCCCTGATCATTTTTTTTTTTTTGCAGGTCATACTAATAGCCAATCACTGCTGATCCATATTGTTGTTTGATTAACGAAGCTCTTCTACTTACTTAAAAATATCTTGCCGTGTCAAAAAATGATTGCAGAATAACAATCCTTTCATTGTTTTATGACATCCAGTCCATTTTTCATTTTCCATTGGAAATCCAAACAAACAACTTGCAGATAGAGGGTTAAACACCCTGACAACAGCAGTGACTATCCTTCATATATACAGTCTATGGCCCAATCTCCTCACTCATGGATTTAGGGACTTCCCGCAAGGTCTGTGAAGGTTTAGGTCTGTCCCACTGTCTAATCGCTCTTTCGCACACATTTAAGCAATTATGAACACTTTTCTTAAGTCTGCATTTCTGCAGACTTTGCCTGAGGGAATTACCCACAATTCATAGCAATGTGATGTTAAACATGGTGGAAAAACTACCAGTGGAAGCCAGAGACATAAAAAAAAAGGTAAACAAAGAGAAGTACATGGGTGTTCAATCTGGCATATTACATAAACACAAAAACATTAAGGATAAAAGATGGTACATAAAAACACATGAAAGCAGAGCAATGCACGCAGAGACTATTTAACCCAGCTGGTTTATTCATTTAGCAATTATTTTCATTTTGTTATAAAAGCTGTTTTGACAAAAACGAGTAAATAGATTATTTGACAAATAACTCATCTCCCGAGGCCAAAGCCTAGAAGACGTTCAAATCATGGAGTTAATGAATAAAATAAAAATAAATGATATTCATTGAAATTAAATTGCATAACGTTGTCATGGTAATGTGATATGTCGCAGCAAAAACCGTCCCGTTTGTATTTACACCATTTCAAGCCCTTACATCTCTCCTCTCTTTCACTCAACCATTTAACAGCTGACGTCAGATAAGTCCCTGAGGGTTCAGGGTTTAAGGCTTTATGGGAGAGATTTGGGGATTGGTCCTATGAGCCTACCTGTATACCTGAGCCCTAGATGGTAGCACAGCTACACCCTATTTACACGAAGTAAATAACAATTAAATCCAGTTCATTATAATAACATATTTGGCTCTTACATACAGGACCAACTCATGCACTTCTTTACCCGCTCTAGGCGAAAAACAATTATGCCGCCCCGCTATTTTTAAAACACCATACCATCAACCAAACACAATATTCAATTGACACAACGCCCATAGTAGTGCTGGTGCATAAGGGTCACGATAGCATCATGTATAGCTATTTTCCAAATAATCCAATTTCAGATCCTCAAACGAAATAATACCAATACAAGTTCCATCAGCAACTCAAACAACGACTAGAGAGGAAATTAAGCTAACCTTTTTATGTCTTACACCTGACCGCTAGCGGCGTGCCATCATTCTTGCAAACAATCCTGAGATCAATGAATCACTCTGTTTTGGAGCACTTGCTTCTTCAATAGTCTCCTCTTTTTCAATTTAGATCATTCAGATAATCTCGATGTTTCAGACACGCAGTTGTATTTCCTTATTCTCACAATGCTTTTTTCTCCAAGACGGACGACCTGCTGTCAGTAGGCCAGACTACCATTGGCTCGCAGGTAGAGCGTGATTAGGCTACCACGAGGGGCGTTGGGAAAGACAAAACTACGGTCAAGTTGGACAGTTTTCAGCTGAGTTCAAATAATAGACAGGAAGTCATGGAAATAGTCACAACTACAAATCAACTACAAGTCGGCTCTTGCAGAACTCGTTCGGATTTGTTCATTTGTGTTTGTAAATATATATTTTAAGAGGAAATGTGCGTGTATCTGCATTGCATGCTATCCTTTGTTCTTTCAAGTCTGCCTGTGAACCACTCGTTTTGATATGTGTTGTATTAATAGGCTTTATTATTATCAATCACACAAGATATGTTTTTAGATTAAATCTTTGTTGCACAACATGAGACTACTAGCCAACAACCGAGCGTTAAGTATTACAATTACACAGACAAATAGGATTTTCTACAAAATGTTTTGGGGGGGTGGTATCAACTAAGAGGGGCGGGTAGTCATGAGTGACAACTCAACAAAGGAGGCTGAGGACCTTCTTCAACGTTGCCTTCAGGAAACTAACTTTTTAGTTGAGCGGAGTAAAAATAGAACTTATAGCATATGGCACGGTTTAGAAAATATTGTGAAACAATATTACCAAACAAGCTGTCATTTTATGTAAAAAAATAAATAAATACAAAAGTCACAGGAAACGTTGTGTCTTCTCCCTCATTGACTCATTTAACATGAAAAATAATTGATTGACAAGGTTTTTGTCTTCAGAGATTAGAGAGGACCTACTTAGCTTGACCTCATCATTGACATTAACATGGTAATTTGTGTATTTGGTTGTCTGGCTGCACTCTTTATTGGCTGCCATTAACCAAATTTCGCGCAAGCATTCCCAAGCGTCTATTTTTCCTAATTCAACCTCTAGAACGCTGCACAGGCACAGCATGTCATGTGACAAGAAACAAGGAACAGATATCTTTTCTTTCTACCATAAATATCAGTCTACGGTCAATATATGGAGAAGTTCATAATTTAAGTGCACAGCTACCAAAAGCATTAAAAACTGTCTCACAGACTGTGCACAAGTTTTGGTTGCTGAGTAAAGGCAGGTGCAACAAAGCATCTTGGTTAAAAAGATGAAAGCAACACTGCTGGTGTTTTCCACGTGATTTGAGACACAACGTGTGAAAGGCCCCTTTGGAGATTGTGACTGAGTTGCTTTGTTATTTGAATAAATACATTGTATGGTGTAGTATGGCTGCCGCTAGGTGAAGGTAAGCATTTCTAGTAATTAAGTTAGGTCTGAGACTCTGTTTCTCATCCAGATATTCAGGATTTTTATACTCGAACACTCTTCATTATTTAATTCTTGTCCTTGACTTTCTTTCTCTACCTTACCTTACTTAAAGCAATTTTATTTTCCTTTAGTCTCACCTAAATCCAGATATCAATTGAAACAAGGGGTTGTAGCTCTGATTGGGAGGACAGTGATTATTGAGGCCTCTGAACTGTGACAATCTTACAATTCTGCTGCATATATTTCAGCAAACTCCCTTGACATCTACATTAATATGAGCACATCAAATTGCCATTTTTAAGTTGTTCAAGAGGTGACAAGTCCTGTGCGAGCTTGTAGGCTAAAGTGTCTGCCCATTATTTTATATTAAATGTCAAACAATGAGTTGAAAGCTGCCACTTCCTATTGGGGTGTTGATTCTCAGTGGAATAAGCAGCAGCAGCATCTTTCAGTCATGTGACTCTGTTCTGTTCTGTGATGCATTTAATTTGTTCTTTAATGCAGCTTTAAGGCACAATGGAATTATAGATGTGATCAGTGCAATCATTTAGCAACATTCAGATCCATGACCAGCACGTCCTAGGACATTTGTGAGATGTTTAAGAAGTTATTTCAAAGTCTAAATCTAACAGCTTTGTACATTTAGGACTATTTCATTTGTAAATGTTTTATCTCTGTTAAACAAAACTCTTCAAATTTGGTGATGGCAGTAAGTGTCTTTGGCACCTATTCATTTATATAATGATTTCTCAAAGTAGTTTCCTAACACCATACAATCACTGAGAGATAGTGACTCAGGGTATGATATAAATCATGAGAGTGCTCGTGTTGCTGTGATTATTTTTACAGAATTGTTTTGTCAGCGCTAATCTTGTGAAAGTTTGCAGTTTGAGTTACGTCTGAGTGATGTTTAAAAGTTGTAAAGCTGTTAGATTTTTTTCTTCCTTAGAAAGATGGATGAATGCGGACACACGTACACAGACACTTCCCAATTTTCAACAAAACAATGAGCCACTCATCATGAAAAGCTCAGCTGCATGGGGCTAAATGATACCCTTATCTGTTGTCTTTGTGATTGAGAGGCATGTCAGTGTGATTGACAAGTGCTGCAGTTTAACAGCTAGAAAAATAATATGAATAGATAGAATATTTAAGCTAATCATAAAAAAGGCACAATGGATTCATTTCACAGATCCCAAATATATTATTTTCCTCATTTAATCCATAGGATTTGATGGTGATCTGTGTTGTAATCCAGTAGCTGTCTCTGCGCAACAGTTTACTATTGTCCCTTCCCCTAATGCAGGAGGAAATATATTCAATACCACAGTGGATAATGGTAGAAGCAGATCCATGATTTGTATTCACATCATGACATGCCATTGCATGTTTCTTAGTGCAAATAGTTACCCTGCGGTTCTTAGTTTTAGAGCTTGTTGAGTTTGGCCAACATACATCGGACCAAAGGACATTTCAGTATATTGATTACGTGAGCGCTACTGCAATTTATTAACCATTGGTTCAGTCAGGAACACTCACGTCATAGATATTTATCCATTTATTGCAACAATGGAAATACAGTTATACTTGGCGCTGGTGGATCCAATCTTAAAATGCTCCCTGGATTGGCCAAGCAGCTACTTAGCCAAAACAGGGAGCACCGTGCATAGACCCCCGGGTATACAGAAATGAGCCAAAGGTGAGACTTTGAATACTATTTCAATCCTTTGTAATGCAAGATGAACTCTGAACTAAAAAGGGTGGAGGCTGGGGTGGAGGAGGCAAAGCTTTCACGTTTAGAATTTCTTCCCTTCGTGTGAGTGCACAAAGTCCTTTTCATCAGTAGAGTTAGAGCACAGTGACCACAACAAATGCTCGATGGTATCCACGTTGACAATGGAGGTTTGGAAAATTATGAGAGGACGAGACAGTCATTTAACTAAATGCTTGTCTGGATGAGGCTAGTGGGGGTTTGGTAAATATATCCCTCAAAGACGGATCTTTTTTTTTAGGATTGTGGCCTTTGTGTGTGTGTGTTTAAATAATATAAGTATGCCTTCCTCTTCTTTTTCTTTTTTTTTTTTTTTTTCTTCTTCTTCTCACCTACCATGGCAAAGTTTAACAAAATAAGCTCTTTTCAATCAAATTAACCAAATTAAGCTAAATTAAAATGTCAACCTTTTAGACTGTGGAAATCAGTGGTATCAGTAGTGTGTGAACCGCCGATCCTCCATTCAGAGGGTCGGTGGTTCGATACCCGGCTTCGGCAGTCGATGTGTCCTTGGGCAAGACACTTAACCCCAAGTTGCTCCCGAAGGCTTTGCCATCGGTGTGGACTGGATGTTGCATGAATGTTAGTTAGAGTCTGATGGGCAGGTGGCACCTTGCATGGTAGCCCTGTCATCAGTGTGTGATTGGGAGAATGATATGTAATGATATGTAATATAAGCTTTGAGCTACTGATTGTAAGTCGCTTTGGATAAAAGTAAATGACTGTAATGTAATGTGATGTAATGTGTTGTAAAGCTGCAAAAACAGCAAAGTAAGAAACGAAAGCAACATAATGAAAGTAAATGGGAGAGAAAAGCCGCAGCAGCCACAGCACAGTGGAGAGTCAGCCAGAGAGAGGGCTGCTAGATGCAACCACACTTAAATAACCTTGGAACACTTATTGCTACAACAGTCACCTGCAGAGAGCTCACAGACAGTTAAATCACTGAGCAAACTAGATGACACCAGATGTTGGCCAATGTTGTGAGGGGATAAAAGTGTACAAACTCTGTACATCAAAAGTCACAAGCAGTTCATTGTCATTTCATCCAAAATCTTCAATATTCAAAACAGCAGTTGTGTCACCCATAAACTTGATTTATTTTCTGATAAAATGATCAACACATTAGAACAGAGGTTCCATTAAACTGCCAATAGTAACCACTACCGATCTTAAAGGAGTCTTTTGGAGAGATTTGTGTATTTTAGGCAAGCAATAAAAGGTGGACAGATTGGCTGTTTGAAGCAAAGGATCTCTTGTTGTCTTTCTGTAGAAAACACTGTCCATAAAATCTCTTTTTTGACATCATTGTAAAGTGGTTTATAACAACAGATGTCAGACTCTCGCAGACATGAGGCAGCACCATGGGAAGTTGGATGGATAACATCTCCTCCTTCAGGTCTTTATCGGTGTGGTCACTGTGTTCACTGCTGTAACTCAGCAGATGCAAAGGAGTATGTGCAACCAAGCACATGGGAATAAATAAAAATCCCATGTGCTGAAGTAGCACTCAATATTTTCACATACTGAAATGTCCGTGCAGTCTGGTGAATGTTGGCCGAAGTAAACAAGCCTTGAAACTTAGAATTGCAGAACATACGGCTGCTATTCGCACAGAGAATCTTGAGGATGTAATGACATATCATTTTGAGAATACTAATCATGGATCGGCCTTTACCTTGATATTCTATGTTATTGAAAAGATTTCCTCATCCGCTAGAGGAGGGGACATTGATAACAAACTGCAACACAGAGAAAGCTACTGGATTTATACTCTGAATACATTGAGCCATATGGATTTAATGAGGACAGGAATCTTTTAATAAATGTTCTGAGAAAATAAATGTGTTACATGATTGTTCCACGATTTTTCCTCAAGGGTTTGATAGTTTCTATAATAGTTTTATTGTCTTGTTTTATATATGCTGTGATATAAATTTAGCATTAGCTGAACGTAAGCAATGTCCAGAACAGGCATGGCAGGCATTTAAAAGTCTACACTAATAATATTATCACTATGTCTGGGCGGCTGTGGCGTAGTGGAGAGCAAGGTAGTTCTCCAATCAGAGGGTCGGTGGTTCGATACCCGGCTTCGGCAGTCGATGTGTCCTTGGGCAAGACACTTAACCCCAAGTTGCTCCCGAAGGCTTGCCATCGGTGTGGACTGGATGTTGTATGAATGTTAGTTAGAGTCTGATGGTGGCACCTTGATGGTAGCCCTGTCATCAGTGTGTGAATGGGTGTGAATGATATGTAATATACTACTGACTGTAAGTCGCTTTGGATAAAAGCGTCTGCTAAATGACTGTAATGATGAATACATGCTTTATGTCGTTGCTATGTAGTTGCTGGACCTTATTATAAGGTCTCTTACTATAACCAGATCACATCTCTCCAAATCCATGTTCTTTTTTTCCATCTGAATGTATATTCCTTTACAACAATTCTATTGAATTTCCCTTTGAATAAAGGTTAATTTCCCCAAGCCAAAGTCCCATGATGGCTTACTTGACGTACGTCTCAGAGTTCATTAGCTCCTATACAACCCTGTTGTAAGTGTCTCATGCCGAATACCATCAGAACCCTGCCTCATTGAGATGGACAAGCACAAAAAACACAAGTGACAAAAGGAAATGTAAAGGGTAAAATGTTTCCATGGCAACAAAGAGAAAGGCTTTGATACCTCCGGGCATGGAATGATGAAGACAGAGAAAGACTGCATGGATTTGTGTCTCAGCCCTGCACCTTGTGAATAGTGCTGCAATTGAAATGCTTGTTGTGCCATGATGAAACCTTCAACCTTATTGAATCTAAACTTTAACACTACTTTTCCATCTGTTCAGTTATGTTCATGTTTATGCTAGAGAGTGGACAGCCCAGTCGCCAGGAATTATGTTGGCATTGTACATTGCTGCAAAGCATGGATACATTGAATGTGGGCTTTTATTTTATTTTTTTACATGGATGTTTTTGTATTCGGGCAGAGCAAGTGACGTATTACAATGATTGATGTGCAGAGTGACACAGTATGTGGAGCGGCCTGTTATTGAAAGAGCGATAAAGTTTACAAAGGGCGGGTGATGGGTCAAACAACAAATAAGTTTTACCCAGGAGACCGCTGTTTGTGTCCAATTAGAAACTGAAACTAAATGTTGATGCTTATTACATATAACATTGTTACGCTTGATACGTATCAATAAAGTAAAAAAAAAAAAAGTCCACTAAGGACTGTTGTAATTTATTAACGGTAGTTTTTTTTGTGTTAAGTTACATTCTTATGTTATTATTTTTCCCACAAATCATGATCTTTTTTCTAACTTTAACAAAGTAGTTATTATTGTCTAAACCTAAGCAATCATTTCAAGACGTTACCATGTGGCATTGTGTGTTAAACCATGATACGAGGCTGATATAAAACATATTCATGAAATGTATTTTAGTGTAGAAATGTCGTCATTCTACATATACCGTGATTTTCAGTAATGTGCAATGCCAGTCATTTTTCTAGCCTTTGAAAACAGAATTGCACTTATGACCACATTTCTCAAAGAGTCTTGTATGTGCTGCAACGTCCTGCTGAAGCCTTTGCCACTGGCCTTATCTGTAGTGTCTGAAATCCATTTCTGGACCCACAGAGTCTGTGTAGTATTACAAATAGTCATGTCTGATTCAAATATTTCTTTATTAAGTACAAAGCTATACTATAATACTTCTTTTTTTCACAAAAGAATAAATGTGTGACCAGACAATAATTGATTTAAAATTTAAATCATGTTATCTGAAGTCAATTAAATCTGCAATTTGTTCCTTTTTTGAAAAGAAAAAACATGGTGTGCCATGCTGTTATGTAAGTGTCTGCCCCATTTTATAGCCACCCTGTCAGAGTACATTACTACAAGCCTTATTGGTTCCCTGATTTTCATTTAATCTGCCTCCAAGATGCATTATCGCTCATTCTTTATGATCTCATATTGTTTTATTGAACATGCATTGTGCTTCTCTGGTAGTGCTTGCTTTTATAGCAATGCAATAAATTCCAGTCTTTTAAGATGAAATCTTGAATTACTTTAGAAAGTTGGTGCTGAGCAGCACAGAGGGCACAGACTAAATTTGGAACATGGTGTGGTGAGGTGTGGTTTGAGGTCGAATTCACAATAAGAGACAACTGTGTTGGAGAGGATTTTATTTAACTGATAAACCCGTTGAGCTTCACAACAAGATCCAGGTGCTTTCCAAAAGCCGTCACTGTGGCAGCTCAATAATGACACTGATAAAACTTCAGCACTCATTGGTTGTCTTGCTCTGGCTTGAAACATCCTATAGCGCACACACATGAAATATAAAGGTGACTATAATGTGCCTCAGGATTTAAATGACTGATGAGGGCTGATGACATTTCACCTGATGTCATAAACGGACACATGTCTGATGATGTGTGATGATGCCAGTTTTATAAAGGAGCAGTTAATACATGAGAGGGCATTTGTAACAATGATCATGGGTTTGTATTGAAATCACGTCACGCGTACAGCATCATTAAATTACCCGGAATTATGAGTTTTATATTGTACATTAGATACCAAACTGAGACGCTACATGATGAAAACAGAAACATTATCACCTCACTGGTCTCTACAAGGCTTAGTTCAAAATAATGTAACAGCCTGTTTCCATATGAATATGCATTTGACCATTTAGGTCATTTTATTGAACTTTTCAACTTTGATTATTACTGTTGTATAGTTTCAACAACTGTTTCAGCTGTTGTTGCATTTCATTTTTTTATTTTGTTGTATACTGTTGTCCTTTCAAATGGTGGCTAATCTTATTTGAATCTAAAAGCATCTAATTGTCCCTGTAAGTGTCAACCATGCGCTGTGCATTCAGAATGTATTTTATTATGTGCAGACCTACAAACTAGCAATTGCCTGTTAGCTCCAGATATCATATTTAACAAGACAGTGGTTTAATCATAGGCTAATTAATATCTCAACTTCACATTAGGTCCCACAATACCCATGACAATTTCCACTATGGCCTGTTCTAATAGTCATTACTGCTTTACACACTTTTATTCTGTAAAACATAGTATAGTATTATAAAAAAAATTGTGAACAGAATTAATTATTATTTAATTGTTTATTAACAGTCAAATGTCAAATATATATTAACTGAAATTGTATTAACTCAATAAAATAAACCAGTTTATCATTTATTGATGCTGGTTATTATAAAGTGATAGAAATGTTTATATTTTATTTGTATCTGCATATTTCCATATCTATCTTTTTTCTACTGTTACCACCTCCTTTTGTTCTCCTTGCCTATAGCTTTAGTATAACCATTAATATTATGCATGCAGTGGAAAGAGGAAGGGTGTCCCTCATGAATAACGGACGGTTAACAAAATCAAATATATGTACTTGAGAAGTCATGAACATGTGTTGTGCTGAAATACACTGGTTCAGCTGCGGTTGGAGTTCATGTGCATTTTATTTAATCAAAATTTGTTATTTCTTTGAAAACTGCCCTCTAGTTAGAAAGAAAGTTTCATTTTCCCAAATTTGTATCCAAAATGAAACCACTACTGTATCATACCCAAGCCTTAATACAGCCATAGATAACACCAGACAGGTAACATGTCAGGAAAAGAATGTGCTATTCTGGTAATGCAAGCATAATGGCTATAAATACAGAGCGAATGAATATTCTTCAATTTATAGTTTTGTGTCTTTGATACAATTGTTCCAAAACATATATTTCATAGAAAGGCTGGCTTTGAAGGAGGCAGAGCACAAATACATAATATAAAAGTGGAGCCAAAAAATATTACTTAAAAGCTCTCTGGTTTCCACAAGAATTGGCATAGCAACCAATAAAGCATGGCTAGTTGTGCTTTATGGGAATCATCGGCTCTGTTAGAGCACATCTTTGACCAAATTACGTGTCTGAAACATTATATAACAGCATATTAACCCCAAACTTTGAGTCAGCAGAATTGAGGATGCATTCCATATAAATTCCATAATAACCCTTGAAAACAGTGTAATTCACTTAGCTCTGTTTTTAGGCTTTCACAAAATCTAGCCCATGATGGGAGACTTTGGCCAATTACAGGTCATTCCGGTGGGTGGTTCAAAACTAAATGAATCTCAAAAAAGAAAGTCAGAATGTCACAAATCAAATATTCGGGATCACTATGTTTGAAATGAATGTCTATTACATGTACAGGTTATTGTATGACCCATGTGCATATGCCCATGGTAGTCTGGTGGCTATATTTTACTGAACGTGCAGTGAGATAAATAAGGATGCTTTGGTGCATTCAGGCAAAAGAACCAGGCGTAAAACCGGAATTAATGTATGCTAAAATATCCTGCAGTTCATTCACATTACACCTACAACCATGTGGTTCTGAATCAATTTTACTGGTAGTACTACAATGTGATACTGGAATCCTCTGTTGGCCTTGAGATGCCTTATCTAAATGCAAATCGATGTAATCTAAGTAATTTCCGTATGTCTTCGTTTCAGAGCATCTAAAACATCATGTTTTTTTGCTGTATAAAATCATCCATATCTTAATCACTTTTACTTTGGTCTGAAAGAAATGTTGAGACAATGCCATTTACAGATGTTTTGTAGAGACCTCCTGTTGGTATTTACTCGATGTCAGTAAGACATATTCATTGCAACTATTTCTCAGGAGCTCTAGCCGTGGTGCAGTGTGTAGGGGGTATTCTTCAGAGTGAGAAGAATCATATGGAAGTATAAATCAAAAAGTGCATTCTCAACTGATAAAGAGGAAGATAAATAGGCTCAATCCAATACTGCCTCTGGAAGGAGCTGTGGGTTTGATGCATTCAAAAGCAGCCCACCCTCTTCAATAAGCCATGAGAGATGAATGGACTGTTCTCCCATTCCAGGCTGATTGGTGCTGACAAACTATAGATCACCTGTGAGGGAGCAGCACTCTATTTCACCAGGACTTGTCTCACTCTATTCCTCAGCCACTGGAATCACTCTACTCAAAACAAAACGCTAACCAGGACTTTTGTGTGTGTGTTTTTCACCCACACAGCCAGTTTAGTTCTATGGAAGCCTTATTTATTTATTTATTTATTTAATACAGAACAGGTATTGTGATCATGATTTGGAAAATCTCTCCCCCTTCGAGTTCATTTCTAGGCATGCAGTTACACTTTTCCTTGAAGAAACAATTTGGATGTGATCTTTTGTTTACTGTTGTGAAATTTGCTCTGTCCTTATATCTGCACTTACTTGGGAAGGTACATTTGGATTGCTTGCTTTTACTGCTTGTGTGTTGATATTAGTGTGTGCTAATTCAAGTCAAAGCCATTTTATTTATATAGCCCCCTATATCGAATTACAAATTTGCCTCAAAAGGTGTAACAACGCCATACAGCTTACACCATCTGTTCCATGACCCTCATTTTGTATCAGGAAAAAATTCCCCCCAAATCCTATAACAGTGGAAAAACGGAAGAAACCTCAGGAAGAGCATCTGAGGATGGATCCCTTAACCTGGAGGAGCATGCAGTAGATGTTGTGTGTACAGAATAACCAACATAATGAAATTACAGTTTAGACATTCCAAATGACAGAATTATACATAGAATTTAAACATATATGAAGGAAATATTTCAGGAGGATGTCAAGCAGCTTCCAGGTGTCTCCAAACATTTAGGCCCTGAGCCAAACAGCCTCCTCTCAACCATGTAACCTGGAAAGAGGAGAGGAGCGAGAAGCGAAACTGAAAAATATCATTCACACAGGTCGAAGAATGAAACAAGCACACTGAGGAAGAGAGAGAGCGACAAGAGTTGAGGCTGAACCAACTGGATGACGAAGATCCAGATCCAACATGTGGAATGACGCATCGACAGAGAGAGAAAGAGGGAGACTTCCCAGGACTGCTTCATCTTATTTGACAGAAGACTTGTTACTCGAGTGAGAAATACACCTCCAATCTCAGTTGGTTTATGCCTGACATCACTCTTTGTCCATGTGGGTGATAATAACCATCAGATTAAAAAATCACCACATGCAGAGATTGTAGCCAAATCATGCTGATATACATTAGGCCTATATATGAGTCCCACATGTATCATCCAGTTAAGAACATATGCCAAGTGAGGAGCCCATGTCCATTTTGATTTTTCCTTTGAAAAACAGCTCATTAGCGACAGAGAAGAGTATATGTTTCTACTCCTAACAAAGAACAGTTGGTTTAGTCGTTACCGAAGCATTTTTATTCGCGAATGATGAAAATAGTCTGTGAACTAGAGGCAATGCCGAACTTATCAATTGAAAAAATTGCAGGATTTTTATCCTGTTAATATATCCTTCAAACTCATTTTTAATACATCTTTTATCGCCCAGGGCAAAACTCTGTTTCTTTGATCCTCTGCAAGTCTGTGCATAAAGGATCATAAGGAATTGTGCCATTAGGATTAGGGGAACAGCTTCTTTTATCAATTACATCAAAGTTTCTGCTGGTGCCCATTAAATACATGCTCACACAGACACACAAACAGACTAATACACATGCAGACCATTTAATTCTCTGGACATTCAAAAGATTGTTGGTAAAAATAAGGAGCACATTTTTGTACTCGACTTGACTCAGTGTCTGCATAGTAATCAGCTTGTAAATTTGGGTTGAATCACAAGTCAATCCTCAAAGCATCATGCTTGTTAGACCCGTAGGCTTGAGGCTAGGAGCTTGGAAGAAAGCCAGGGGCATTTAAAAACAGTCTTCTATCCAAAGGGATGAAAGCTTACTTTTAACTCCTGCGAGGTTGCCAGTGTTGAAAGTGCACTATTGCTGTGTTCTGTGCAAACAAGCTGGACTGTACACCATCTGTAAATGACATAAATGATAATAAGCAGCAGTGAATATTTTGACATTACCAAACAGTGCTGAGACTCTCTTATTAGGAACTGAAAATACAGCTACTATTTACAGTAAGAAAGGATTTTTACCACAAGTAGAGCATTGTTTCTGATCAAGACAGAACATATGCTTTATTTACAGAATTAATGGAAAACAACAAGTTTGAATTAACACTTAGTTGTAGGACGTTAAAGGCACAACCTCTACAATGCCCTTGTGAGACAGTGAATTTTATGATGGAGCCCTCTGTGATGGGCATTCATTGAATAAAATCCCTCATGACTTGTTATATGGCAGCTAAGAGGAGATGGATCACCCGTTCAAAGCAGATGTTGCAGCGACACACAAGGCCCTCTGAAAACAATGTGATCCTTGAGGACCAACTAAAGCCCATACAGAGGCAGACACAAACAAAACACAGACTATAACACACTGATCTTAATATATTGCATGGTCATGCCTTCTGCTTGTAGGCCACGCAGACACACACTCTCACACACATGAATGTACTCCTTTTATATACTTTAATAACACACAGACACACAAATACAGCCACAGATACACAAAGGGGTTTTGCTGGCACAAAAAAAAAAAGCAAATCACCCAAGCTTTATTTGTTTGTGTGTTATCCTCAGAGCCGCTATAGCAGAGAGGACATCACACAGCGAAGAGCTGTCGATAAAACCTGCTCAGCGTGCCCCGTGGTGTTTATTTTAGTATGAGAGGTAAGGTCACACCATTCTTCAGACAGCAAGTTTCTAAAGAAAAAATATCATTCTTAACACTGATATCACATGTATTCTTATAGGATAACCCAAAATTCCTATTCCAAACCAAAGGTTTTATGGATGTGTTGCACTCCACTTTTATGTGGTCTTTTGTTTGTTTTCACATTAAGAAAACCAGGAATTAAAAATCATGCATGCATGCTCTAAAAACTTTGTAAATCTTGTAGCTACTTCTTAATGAGGAAGCAGCTCATATGGGACCATTTGTATTCCTTTTTAATATCCCTTTTCCATTTTAGAAATTCAAATGCTTGCATGTTTTGTAAAGTCACCATTGTCAAGGGAATAGAAATGGAGTACATGCACACAAAGAGCTAAATGTCAACCTGCCTCCCCTGGGTAAATGAATCATATGGTGCTTGGAGACTGAAGAAAGGTGTGTAATAGACCCAAGTTACACCCAAGTTAAAAGTTGTTGATGGCTGGCCTATAAAATAAAAAGAGTCACACCATATTGTCTAGGCGTTCTTTTCATATTCTATACAAAAGAAAATGATCTATCTCAACTTTGGTGTCTCAGCAGCAATTTAATAGAAATTAGGTGAGAAGTGTTTATTCAGTACAAAGACAGATGCAAAATGAGCACACTGGATGAAATCCAACAGACAACTTTTATCTTGCAATCTTAGGTGAAAGTCCATCTGTCCTCAGCAGGAAGGACAATGCTACGAGCTCTGTGTGCAAACTTCCCCATTGTCTCTTTTGTGTGATCTGTAAATGAGAGCCCATTTGCATTAAGTGGCATTGGTTAAGGGATTAGGGGACATGATTTATGCTCGAAAGACATTTATCGTTCAAAGCAAATGGGTTTCTTTTCTCAGTGGAACAATGGAGGGCTGCCTGACTCCTCCCTTAATCTTTGTGAACAAAAAGGGCTCACTAAATTGGAACTGAGGGTCCATGTAATTCAGACCCTGATTAAGCCACTTCTCCCTAATTTTACATTAGCCAGGCTTTCTATTTCCCCAGTTATGAGCATTAATCACGGTTACAGAAGCCTATCAGAGGTCAAAACAATTCGATGTGTTGCTTTTCTATTGGTTATTGTTCAGACGTGCAACCATTGGTTTGAATCAAAGGTCTTTGTTATTGAATTAGTAAAAAAATTCAGAGAAGCCAAAGTAAAGGGAAATGTTTTTTGTCTCTTTTGTTCTTCTTTTTCTCTTTGTTGGGGGGAGCCATTTGTAGACTGTGAGCTGAAGGTGCCTTTCATTTCTCTAAAATAGGCAGTTGCAAAAAAAAACAAAAAAAAACACCAATGTTTTCTACTGTCCCTTTTGAAAATGATTTGTTGGAATTGGTCCCTGACAGCTCCAGGATATTTTGTAGTTAACATCCCAGATCCGGAAAAATGTTTTTGACCTCCTCCTCCCATCCTCTCTCTAGCACAGCGCACCTGCACCTCAGATCTGAAAACACACACTGTAACTCCTGTTTGAACCTCGGTCCAGAAATACCAGGCTAACGGCATTGACTGAATTGCTTCCTGTTTACTGTACATTATGTGTTCTCCACAGTCATCAGAGCTTTGTCCATAATCACGAAGAGCCAAAGGGGACGTCAGAGTCAAAGGAGTCAATATGATTGGCATGACTTTCAACCTTGGTGTTGGGGCTTTGCTGTAGGGAGGGGGTCTTGGCTGTTAACACATGGCATGGTACTCAGCCAGGGAGATTAATGGTTCTGACTGCATCAGCCCAGTGACTGGGACCAGAGGATGTAATTGGCTTGATCCCAAATATGAGCATTCTGGTAAGGCTGCTCATAGCAGGAGCCAATCACACGCTCCCATCCCCGCCACGCTTCCAGTTGTTCGCCACCTCAATTCAAGATTCTTGAATCTCTTTTGCTCTGGAGAGGATGCTTTGAGTTTTTGATTCTTTCCACCATCAAACATTAATTATTTCAGAGACTTTACAGATGAAAAAGAATCCCTTTTTATTATCCCTCTGAAGAACTACTTGCAAAATTAAAAAGATTTTATTGAATAGTCATTGTATTATTTTAAACGGTGATTATAACATTGATTACTTTTTGGGGGAAAAAATATATAAAAACTAATAGCCATATATTTTACAGTATCATGGCCTCCATATATTCAGACTGTGTGGGAGAAATAAGTGTAGCATATTTTTATAAATGTAGCAAAATGCTAGGTCTCCTGGTCGAGTGGTTTAGGATTCATACCATGTAACTGCAATGCTCCTGGTTGTTCTCCCTATACTGTCATACTGTCAAATAAATGCAAAATGCCTTAAACAAATCCAATCTGTAAAGTGATCAATTAAGAAAAAGGAGTATATTTTTCAGTTGAGAAGTACTGTGCATAGAGGTATATGGTATGCTCATGTCTACACATTAGTGGTTAGATTGTTTTTTAATGTGTAAACATTCTAACTAACTGTATCTAAAGCAAGTAATGATCTTTACTTCAAAACTAGCCAACTTGAAACGAGCTGGTCCTGCTCTTTTGACATTGTCACGCTCCCCTAATTCCAGCAAAGTTCCGACTCTGATCCCAGCTGTAGCAGAGAAGAAATCATGTAAATTTATTGGTGACATTGAGATGGGTCTTTGCTATTCAAATGAGGCCTGCCTCGTCAGACGCTAAACGGTACCGCATATTGGCTGGTAGCGGTAACCTCCCCGCAAACAGCTGTGACCCCATGCAGGAAGTCCGACATCCCACTTCCTGTGGCAAGCTGTGCCGCTGGCTCTCTTGGCCGAGGATGGCTTTCTAATTGGTGTCCTCTCACCCCTTTACTCTGAGATGCTCCTGCCTGACAGGTCTTGGCAGCGGGGGAGATGTCCTTGGGGAGGAAAAAAAAGTCAGATCAGAGAAAATACCAGAGTACAACATTTTAGAAAACGTCCCTCAAAGTCTTTTCAGAAAGTAAAGTGAGGGGGAGTTTTATTAGATAGAAAGAACAATGAAGAAAATAATCTATGTGAGCTGTCATGAGCTACCTGATGTTGATGTAAGTTAGATGCCTTGAGAGCAAACTGAACTTCTTCATTGTATCAGCTGAGTGGCTGCTAGTTTAAGAACTGGTATTCAGTCAATCAAATTTAATCTTTTTATGAGAGGCTGAAAAGGTGGGTATGTAATGCCAATTGTTCATTTATAAAACTCATCCAAGGTTTTAACAAGCTGTACTGAATATCTAAAAGAATTTACTGTGTTGAAGGTTGAGATCTTTTTTCTTTTATCCTGGTTTTGTTGAAAGTGCAGTATTCAGTAGCATCTAACTAACTTTTATCCGAGCAAATTCAAAGTTAAATGCTGAACAAATGTACAGATTTTGTGAAAAAGAAGTCAAGGTGTTTTATAAACCGTAATAGTAAAAAGGAGAAAAAGTTAGGAAATAAACACTTGTGCTTTATCTTTCATTAGTGATGTTGTTGACCATTATTTCAATTGTTAGATTTCAAAAGATTAAAGAAAACTACAGCATATGTAGAAGTGCCAGTTAAGTGAAGCCTGATGCAATAAATTCAGAGCCGTTCACTGTTCACATGTTCAGCGCAATATAGTTACAGTATGCATAAAATATAATTTGCTCTGTAATTGTCTTTTTGTAATCTATTCAGCCATTTGCATCAGCAAAGAAACACACATTACTTACTTAAATACCCAAGGGTCACTTTCCCTTGTGATTCACACGCTGATCTTTTGACTTCAGGTTCAGTTCTGGATCATGCACTCCAGCAGTTCTTTCATGATTTCTTTATAATAAGTGTCTGGTGGAGTAAGGAGAACCATCTGCAGCTAAATGTCAGTAAGATCAAGGGGCTTGTGGTGAATTTCCTACAGAGCGAGAAGCTACTGACACCTGTCATCATGCGGGGTAAAGAGGTTGAGATGGTGCAGACCTACAAGTACTGCACCTTTGCATGTACCTCAACAAATCTGACACAGTCTGACAAAAAATAGACACTGTGCGAGAGAGGGCAGCACAAACTTCTCCTCTAAAGGAGACTCAGTTAAATACAACGGACTGCTATTCATGTTTGTTCCAACAAGGGCATTGTGGTTTGCGTCCATGAATTAGTTAGTTAGTGTCAAAGGTTTGAATACAGGCTGTTCTATTTTGCTTTTATTGCTGTATTGCTTTTATTTCGTGGCACACTGAGTCTTGCTCATAGTCCTTGAGCTGTGTATTGTTTTCTTTTGTGTACGTTTACATAACTTTCTTTTCCTCAATTTCAATTGATATTCTTTCCTGAATGCATCCTGTTGATTTTATTCTGTAAGTATGTCCCTATGGCTATGATTACATTTTCATCTTTTATCTTACTGTTGACAGAACACAATGTTTTCAACTCAAAATATCTGCAATCTATATAAAATCAAATTGTATGGTTATAGACACTGCAATAATAAGACTAGAATAGAGGAATTCAATGTGGGGAACATACAGCATCCCGGATATCCATGGTTCTGATATCGAGTGCTCTTGCTGTGCTTTCAGACTTTATCTGATGATGCACAGAGGAAAGGAGCACTATCTATATTGTTAAAGCCAAAGCCTGTGGGCATCAAACATCGAAATGTCAGGGTTGGGCTAAATTCAAAGGATAAATTATTCATATGGCCCCAGTAAAGGCTGTGCATGAGGTCACCAGCAGGCCTCACAAGCAAAGGAGGACTTGACAGAAAGCAGCACACAAGTAGTCTTCAAACCCCTGTTAGAAAAGGGGGGGTCATCACTGAAGCAGCTGTTCAAGCAAGCAGGGGAAGTGACCTGCTCAGTAAACCATAAACAAGTGTGAAGAATATGCAAAAAGGCTTCTGCGCTGTACACCGAGTTGGATTTGGCAAGATAGCGTGCTCACCTTGTGGAGGTGATGAATTGAGATGAGAGAGGCACAGCGAGTCAAACACACTGGTGTCACAGCAGATTTAAGGAAGCGTTTTATCCCGCTGATGTACCCAACATCATGACAGGAATCTTTGCCACCACCTATTAGTTGACAAGAAAACATTCCCGGGTCAAACAAAACACAACGTTGTTGATTGGGTTGCACTGTGGGTGTGAACGTGTAAAAGAAAACATCAAATTTTGTCCTTTTTTCTCAGCTTGATTTAGATAGCAAGAAAGCTCAGAGGATTACAGACACATCAGGACAAAAGACTAGCCTTACAAACAATTTGATTTTACAGTGCGTCTACTGAGGAGTAACTCCAGGTAGATATGATAGCTTATGAAATATTATTTAGGCTCATCCTAAGGGGATATACCCTTCCTGCTGTTATCCTTATTTGCTGGGACAGTTCAGTCTGTATTGGAGAAAGTGTTTATCTTCTCCTTTGAATCTGCTATATTGCAGATCATGATGTGAAGGCTTGAAACTGATTGCATTGAGTTTACTAAGAAAGAAACTTTGTACAAAAATGGCGGATGATAAATCAATCTTCCATTCATTGCAGTGAGTCAGTCATTTATTTAATTTCACATATTAGCTAAGAAAGATTATGAAATGCTGCCCACGTAAAAATACTGCCTTAAATGTCATCAATTCTTATTGAGGGATGTATTTCTTTTCTTTGAATGCAGCAAATGTTCTCATTGTATGTGTGTGCATGTGAAGTTGCACACTGTGTGCACACATCTAGTTCATGGTGAAAGCTGTGTTGCTCTAAAGAGAAAAGTTGTATTGAACCAATTAATCCCTAAAGACAAAAGCAACCACTTCCCGTCTTGCAAGAGCTTTTTCTTTCAAAAACATGGATTGCTATATTTCTATTGTGTCTCTCTGTGGCAGTGACAAGGAAACCAATGCTGACCTTCATTTAGACTATAGAATGACAATACCGGAGGGGAATAAGAAAGTGAGGAGGGAAAAGAAAAACGGAAAATCAATAGCTCATTTTCTGCTTTTTTGTATAGGGATTCTGATGTTTGCTGAGATAAAGGTCGACAAGCCTGAGAGATCTCTTGCACCGTCTTAACTTGAACAACCCTGAAATTGCTATTGTGTCCACGCCAATTTAAAACTGAGGAATCAGATTTTGCCCGTAGATTTAGCATGTGTCTTATAGAAATAAGGCTCAAAGGTGTGCCTATTTTTCTGCATTGATTAATTCTCCAGAAAAAAATAACTCTTCAACCTAATTCTTATATACATGTAAAAAAAACCTGACCATTAATCCAGGGGCCAGTCAAGAAATCTAAAATCAGCAGTATATACTGTTTATGACAAATGATCAAATCAAATAGGATGAATTACTGTAATTTGAAGATCATGTGTTAACGTGCTCAATTTGTATTAGGTAAATACATATGGATCACAGCAGAAAAAATAATGTATGGATTCAGAGAAAAGCATCCGCACAGCTGGTAAGGTGTGTCTAAACTGTATATTAAGCATTATGCAAGATACTTGAAGCGAAACATCAAAAACACCGAAAACAGCTTGGATGGGAGGACCAACAGATGTTTAATTCTGGTATTATGAATTACGATTGATGAGGGGATGTCTTTGAAGCAAAGCTATGGACTAAAGTGGAGCAATTTGCTTCTTGACTGAAATGTCAGTAAGCAATTATAAACAAACACAAATCCAGCCACAGATTGTCTACACGTGACAAAACCCTAGAAATTGGTAATCTCATATTGTCATGGTCTGAAGAACAGACAACAGGGGATGGACCCAAATGGAGACAGACACAGGGAGGAGGAGGATAATTATCAGTGATTTTAATAAAGAAACGTCCAAAACAAAACTTACATGGCAGATGAGTCCAAAAGTGAAAAACAAAACAGGGCCAGGTTAAAAGGACAACTGCTCAAGGGATACAAACAAGAAACATAGCAGATGAACCGACAGCCAACAGACCGAAGACAAAAGACAGGACTTTAAGTACACAAGAAACTAATCAGACAACAAGACACAGGTGGGCAGACATGACGACAGGCCGAAAGCTGATAGGTGGAAGAAACACAAGGGAAAAGAGCAAGGCTGACGAGACAAATCCAACACAGGTGATCCACAGAAAAAAGGAGAGTAAACCACAAAGACAACAGTCAAACAAACACAGGATACAAGGGTCAGGGAACTTCAAAATAAAACAGGAAACAAACTAAACCAAAACCAAGATCATGACTTCTCAAAACTTTATAGTAGTTGCCCACTGCTCCTAATACTAGGATTGGTTACATGCAGAGGTTTAATTTCACTATGTGCTATGTAAAAGTGTGACAATAAAGTTGATTTTCATTCACAATTACTAATTAAAACGTTGCTTTATAAATAATGAAAACTAAGGAAATAATAAAAAATCTACATGAAATATTCTTATGAAGTTTTAACCAATTTCACAAGTTACGAGAAATATCCTCCTTTATTCTAATCATTAGAGAAAATGGCTAATAAAATGGATGTCAAAATGGAATCCTGTTTCTCATTTCTGCAGAGCCGTCAGTCCCTTACCAGATGCTCCCCGTTGTGCGTTCTCACAATAATTTGCAGGTTCTGAGGATGGTGTGATTATTTCCATAAAGACTGTCACATCCATCCTCACTACCTTCATTTCCCCCATTTAAAAGGGGACGAGTGTCAAGTTCACAGCCTCTGGTAATTATGATGTCTTTTCTCAGCTGGAGGGGTGTCTCGAGATGGGTCGGAAACCACCACTTTTCCTGTGTCAGGGCTACTTTCGACAGAAAAAAAAATAAATGGACATTATCTTTCACAGGATGACACAGGAGCCAATAAACATTCACCAGACATTTGGAAGAAAAAACTTCATTGTGAAATCTTAATTTAAAACTGTTTGTAGCAAAGCTGTCCACTCCTCCACAGTCCTACTGAATCATAAACTTGAGTGTTTGGGATGGAGAATGAGGAGCAGTGTGTTCATGGGAAAGCGCTCGTATGATCAGCCAACCCACCCTGTGTAAATAAACATCAAATAAATAGCATCATAAACTGCTCTGCTAGCTAGGGTGGGTATTTCGAATTAGATGTGTTTGTTTCCTCAACGTAGTACCATGCAGAATTAAACATTATGCCATCAATCAACACAGGCAAGAGAGCCGTTATTGAATTATGCTGTGTACTGAATTTTATATTCCATAACTTGTTTTTGTTGAGACTGTGTTGGGGAGGTCTTGATGAATTTCTTAGGCCATCTGGACTACATTTTCTTAAAAAAGAAATGTGATTTTTGCAGTTATTGTATTGAATAACTTCAAATTATAGTTTTTTTTATGAAAGAGCTATACAAGCATGTGGGCTTAAATACACTCTCACCGACTTAGATTTACATGAAAAAGTAAGGCAGTCACTATTCTTTATTTTGTTCTTGTCAACAAATCACATGAAAAGACCAAAACAAACAATGTGTTATTCTGTCAAGAATATATTTTATGACTCCCTGTCTGTGGCTCTCACCTCCAAACCAACAAATTCTTACTGAAAAATGGATCACAAACTTTTTTATAGAAAGGCTCAGTAATATACAGCTGTGCACTACCTTCATTGTCACATTACTATCCCTATTTAGTCACATTACTATCCCTATTTTCATGGCTATAATTCTACTGTAATAATTGCAGCTGTTATAAGTAGTCTTAATATATGAATCATTTATGTCATATACATTGAATGTGTTGTATCTCTGTTATGCTGCTCATTCTGTACACATGACATCTATTGCATTCTGTCCATCCTGGGAGAAGGATCCCTCCTCTGTCGTTCTCCCATAGGTTTCTTCCTTTTTTCTCCCTGTTAAAGGTTTTTTTTAGGGGAGTTTTTCCTGTGCCGATGTGAGGGAAGGACAGAGGATGTCGCATGTGCACAGATTGTAAAGCCCTCTGAGGCAAATTTGTAATTTGTGATTCTGGGCTATACAAAATAAACTGAATTGAATTGAATTGAATTGCACTGTAGTGTTTAGAAAATATTACTTAAATGGGAGTAAATAGTCTATTTGTTGGGACCTATTTTCAGCTGCGGAGTAATACACATTTGTTGGTCCAGTTAGGACTGTATGTATGGCAGCAGGAGGGTGCATCTGTTACTGACTAATAATAAAGTACAGTGACCATGTTTATTGAAATGAAGACTGAATGCCACCCAGTGCAACAGTGCAATAGTTATTGAACAACAATGGAGCTCTACAGGACAAAGGATTAACATATATCAGGCTTTGGATACACAGACCATAGCCTTCATTTATATGGCATCAATTCATTGTTAGTTTGGTCTTTTCATGGGTTATGTTGGCAAGAAAAATATACACTATCTCCAGTCTTATACTTAAAAAGATAATAAAATAAATATATTCTGTTATCCAATTTTCAATTACATGTTTTTTATTTTTTAGGCCTTAAGTGAGGACGATATGATGAACTGTCATGTTCTACTATAATGATGCATCAGTCACTTGTTTGTCGGCCTGATGAAGATCAATTGATTGAAACTTTGTATGTCAATAGCAGTTGTGGTTGCAAGCCATGGGCAGTGTGCTTAGAAATCTATTACAAAATAGATTCATCTCCAAACTGTGAAGCTAAATCCTAAAAAAAGAATGCCTGTAAAACATGCACTTCATTCTCAATAATCTGATGATGCCAACTTTGTGTATAAATAATGAATAACAAATAATGGAAGGTAATGCAGCATGCTGGATGTTAAAGTACCTGTAGCTGTTAAACCACCTGTTGTATGTGATTATTTGTGACATTGATGGCATAAGGAATGAAGCCAGATAACAGCTGCTTCCATCTAACCAGTCTGCTGGGCTACTAATGAATCACAAAGCCCTTGAATGCTAAGTTGCATTTGAGAAGTCCCAGGGTATGCTTGTTTTTGTTTTTTTAAGTCAGAATGGGTCTCTCAGTGCACTTGCACTATGGCAGCTAGATGAATCTCTTCCAGTTCATCATGTGGACAGCTTGTCAAGTGTGTGATGAGGGATTGTATGCCCTAATGGGAAGATGTTAACTAGTTAGAAATAAGTTTATGCTCAAGACATGTATGTATTGTCATATTTGACCAAAATGTATATTTGATTTCCTGTCTATAATGATGCCTACCTATCAGCTAGAGTGATTCATGGCAATGATTCCAGATGTTTTATCTGAATAAGCAGCATCCTTTTGCCCCCTACAATTGACTTGCACACATCAGCTGTTGTCTGCTGTGATCAATTACCTCAGATGAAAGTGACAAGGCTACTGCACCTTTGCAGTGCAGCATTTCCTGCACAAGCTTCAGCCGGAGGAGTGATGGGATGTCTCTGTCAGCAAATCTATCTCTTGAAATTCAGGCCTCTCAGCTGTGACACATGCTCAAACAGCAACAGAGATGTGACTACAGTATGGAAGAGAGGTGTCAGTTATTGAATGACCCCCACATATATTGGTGGAAAAGAATGAGGTGTCAGAACAAAAGTGGTAATAGACTTGAATACATTAAATAATGTGATGTGTCCATTGGACTGGAACCAATTCTTCCCGTTTCTTTAAAGCTCAGTTGCCTATGAATCAGCAGTGGAGAGCGGACTTGTGTGGGGTTTAGGGGATTATGTGAGGGTCGGGAAATAGAGATGAAAAATGACTGTAAACAAAGCTGTGTATCCTCAAAGCCATCCTTGATTTCCTCTGTATTAGGGTGTCGAATGAGAAAAAGTTTTGAGTTTAGTGTTTTTGCTTATTTAGTCGGAGATAGTTATTTATGTTATATACATTTTTTTCTTTTTATTTGTTTATTTGTTTATAGTGCAGAACAAGTGGCCAACAAGCAGTGCAATTTAAGAGACCAGTGCTAAAACAATCAAATAAAACATAAGACACAGCATTAGACAAATAATTTCCCCATTGTGGGACTAATAAAGGAGATTATTATTATGATTATTATTATTATAAAACTAGACTCAAACTAATGGAAAAAAAACAGCAAGCAACAACAGCAGCAGCAAAAATATCAACAACAGGAGAAAAAAGAAAAAGGCAATATATATGGGCTTAGATTAATTTATTGTAATTCACATCTGTGTGTGTGTGTGTTTATTACCCATGTTTTGGGGACATAAATCCATTTAGAGAGTCACATTGTGGGGGCTCATCTTCATTTTGGCGACAATATGCAAGTGCATATAACGTAAATGATTACTCTTCAGGGTGAAGACTTGGTTTAAGGTTAAGGTAAGGTTGGGTTTAGATTAAAGTAGCGTTGTGTAGGATTTAATGGCATCTAGTGGTTAGGTTGCAATTATATCCAACTGAACACCTCTCCCTTTCTAAGCATGTCAGAGATCTACATTGGCCTTCAGGTAATGTAAAAACGTGAAAGGATGTTAGAGCCAGTGTTTGGTTTGTCTGTTCTGGGCTACTGTA
The DNA here is from genome assembly GCF_027596085.1 of Anoplopoma fimbria. Lineage (NCBI taxonomy): Eukaryota > Metazoa > Chordata > Actinopteri > Perciformes > Anoplopomatidae > Anoplopoma > Anoplopoma fimbria. The sequence goes on from NC_072452.1 coordinate 14,457,615, forward strand.
GAAAAATGGCGGTGCAACACGGAGGACTCTGTGAAGAGGAAATAGTTATGAATATTGTATTCCATTTCTGCCAATAAATCCCCCTCAATCCTAATGATACTTAATAAATGCCATTGAAAACAGATAATGGACATCAAGTAATTCAAATCTTACCCATTTGCATGTTGACGCTACACTTAAGCTTCACCGCATCATCATTGTGGAAACATAATGCCTCCTGTGACTCTTATTTGTCTGACATTTTAAAAGATTTCAAAGTACATCTATGCCCCCACCCCCCCACCACCCCCACCCCCACACACACACACAAAGACACACACACACACACACACACACACACACACACACACACACACACACACACACACACACACACACACACACACACACACACACTTCAACACCCTCCTCTCTAGTCTAGTAAATCTCATAGCATCGGCCGTGAAGCTGCTGGGATCTGCTATTTTGTTCTCTTTGGGATTGCTGCCTCTTCCCACTTGATCCAAACAGTCAGCTTAGGGAGCTTGTGGCACACAGGCGTACAAGTTGCCAAGGAGCTGTCACAGAGATGTCCGCACAAAGGATTTCTGCTGCAGACTAGTGGAGTTTGATATACAGAACAGAACTTTCCCTCGGTATTTGAATGTACATAGCGGTGGGGGGTGATCCAATTGCAGCCCCAGGAAACGTTGAGTTTTATGCCACAAACCCAGTTTAGTAACAAAATGACAGCTTGAGAAATAAATGTGTGTTGATGAGGTACAAGATGCAGCTTGACAATGCTGACAACAGGATTTATTTTGAAAACGGTTGATGTCTGATGCCATGCAAATGAAAATCAGGCAGAACTAGGGAAGGCAGTTGTGGAAGATAACATGGTTATTTTTCTACCAGGCGCTCTAGACAGGGTGTTAGAAAGTATATAAAAAGCTAGAACACAACAACACAGTAAGACATGATTTGAAATACACAGAGAATGTTGACAAGAACCGAATCTATACTCTTTCTCTGAACGCAATTCAAATATTCGCCTTCTTTCCTCCTGATTACTAATGATAACACAGCCTTGATGATTGTTTTGTTTTTTTATGTTTTTCCCGTCGGAGTGCCCCAATGATTACTGGCACACCAGTGTCATTCAGTTTGGACAGGTTTGGTTCAAATGTTGAAAAACACCAGAGTGAATCTTCAGCCGCTGTCCATCTAATGGCATCAGATGCTGGAGCGAGCCCCCGACCACAGACAGCACTCAATCAGTCTGAGCCTTCAAACTGACCTTGCTCAGCAATCATCTAGCTACAGGGGATTAGGCAATCACTCAAACCACCTGGAAAGGACTGTTTGTTCACATCCCACAGCCGCCATCATATCACAGATATACGTACGTCAAAGTTTATTTATTATTTTCTTTAAGCCCCGGGATTCGTCGATATTGCTTTGATGAGGGAGCAACCCCAGTGTCTCATACAAACAACTTTACAGTGTCAATTGTGCGTTCATCCCTTTCATTTTTTTAGATAGAGGCATGTCTCTGCGCTCCTAATTGGACATTGTTGCTTGATTATATCTATTATACAATCAGGATAATGAGGAACTTCACAAGAGACATTCAGCCTCCCCTGCTTTTAGAAATAACACATACAGAATAGCAAGTTCGCTCATTACTCTATAAATCATTTTTTTCTTATTTGTTTGAATTTGTAAAGGCTGCAGCATTCAAAAGCAGTGTTGCAAAACCAGCGTTGCGTTTTGACACTTACTCCAAACCAGAGGGAGGGTGTCATGGAAGGGTCCCCCTCCCCCCCCCATCCCCCCATCCCCCCTCCCCCCAACAGAATCACCAGGTCGCTTTGTGACAATTATTCCCGCTTCTCCTCCCAGCGGCTTTCATAGTTTACAGTTTGCTCTTTAATTGCAAATGAGACGATCAAAGACAAATCATGACAGAAGATTGTACTGATATTGTTCTGGTTTTTTTCGTGCCTCTATATTTTTGATTGCTGTCATTTTTGGCCTCATTTCAATAAAGCCACTCAGAAAGCACAGCATGCACAGTGGATACGCAAGTACTTCAAGAGTCAGACAAATTGATTCCCCTTCAAATTTTTATAAACATCAATGCTAGCTTCCATTTTTCTCAATGTAAATGTTATTAGAAGAGTGAAACAACATTCATTATCACGCTGTGTATCAAAATGGACGTGAAGGCTATCTTTCAGTGGAAGCACTCGGAGCAATCAGCATTAAATTATAAGTGTAGCTGTGCTTTTAATTCAGTCCTTTCATTTAAGCACTTGCTCACTTGATATAGTGTTAGGCGAGGCGTCGCTGAATAGCTGAATGGAATCACACCAGGGCTAAGCACACAGCAACACAGCTCGACAAATTGAAAGAGCATCTACAGCAACTGTTTTAGCACTGTGGCATGGGCTGTAGGATGTACGATAAATATCCAGAGGAACCAAATGTTGTGTTTTTATTTGTGAAGAATCAGAATTTATTCACTCAAAACTTTTTTTTATAGCAAAGCCATGGCATCGGAACGCTGTGCCCTTGAGAGGGTAAAATGAACATGCCGTCCCAGTCAAAACACTCAATGACAAATGTCAGTGCATTATGTCCGTTATGCATATTCATTAAAATCTGATGCCAGCTGTTTGAAAGGAGCACCTAACCCTAACCCTACTCAATACCAAACCTTTGTAGAAATTCTAATGACTTTGGAACTTCCGTCTTTATGTGGTACAAAGAGAGTTCATTTAAAAAATGTATTTAAACAGCCGTCCTCGCTTATGGTACTATTCTTGGTTTAAATCTGCTGCCCTGACTTAGTGACATCTGACCAAACAGCGAAAGGAAAATGATTATTGCATGAAGTGTGGGAGCCAGCTTAGAAGTGACTTTTAAACTCAAGACACCAAACATCAACTCCGCTCATCCCTTGACTCTATGCTAAATGTCAATGTGTTAGAACAAATGAGCAGGATTTGCTTGCGGTCATTTTCAATCATGCTGCAGCATCTCTCTAATCATCGCTGTAGTGTTCTCTATAATAAAGCCTTGTTTCAGGAGAAAAAAAGGCCCCGTCGCATTCTTCCTTTACATGGTACTTCCTGCATCCAATTATGGGCCACATTAGGGTAATTTTCTCCCAGCGCTGCATTTGCATTCTGTACGAGACAAGTGACAGGGATGTCAGTCATTAATCATGGCCCAATGAGGGCTGTCAGGGCATTGTCATGCTTGTCAAATGTCTGCTCTCTAAACTCCCTCCAGTTATCAAATCCAGATCTCTGACCCACCTGTGAAGCTTGACAGAACTGGAGGTGACCTCTTTTGAGCAGGTAAAAGCATATAGGAGGGGGATGCGTGTGTGTGTGTGTGTGGGATGTGTGTGTGTGTGTGTGTGTGTGTGTGTGTGTGTGTGTGTGTGTGTGTGTGTGTGTGTGTGTGTGTGTGTGTGTGTGTGTGTGTGTGTGTGTGTGTGTGTGTGTGTGTGTGTGTGTGTGTGTGTGTGTGTGTGTGTGTGTGTGTGTGTGTGTGTGTGTGCCCAAGTTCATCTGTCTCCCTGTCCTTCTTTGTCCCGCACTTGCTCTATGTCACTCTCTTTGTGTGTGGGTGTGTGTGTGTGTGTTTTGTTGTCTGAGATCTCAATTAGCTAATCGCTGTGTTTGTTGCTTGTGTTTTCAGGGTACGTGCGGCCGATAAAAACATAATAGCTAACGGCGCTCTAACAGAGGCTGGTGATTGTGTGCGAACATAAAGAAGAACCCAATGATTACATCGTGCTAAACAATGCTAATTCAGCTGTGGCGATGCAGGAAAACAAAAAAAAAACACTGTTGGTTTTCTAGAGCCTGGTGACACTAAATCCATGCCAAAAGTGCCAGATGTGAGACAATGAAATGTTTGCACTATTTGAATTGGCTTTATGTCACCTCTTCTTTTCGGTCACTCCAAATAACACCTTGATGTCCATTATCTGCACACATAATTGCGATATTGATTTTCCCTGTTGCTTCTTTCTTTTCATCCCGCCATGCTTTGGCTTGCTATTGTTCAATAGATGTTCTTGAAAGTAAAGGTTGATTGGGTAGAATAATACTGCTTTAGAAAGGCACACTGTAGTTTCACATCTTTTTTTTTTTTATTATTCTCTTCAGTTACCATTTCTTGTTTCTGTGCATTTCATTACTGCATTCAAATCTGTTTGCTGAAACTTAAACTTGTCCACAACTGATTTTCACATTTTATGGGAAAAGGAATAGAGAGAAATGAAAAGGTAGAAAAAAAATGATGCATGGATAGATAGATAGATAAATAAATAGATAAATAGACAGATAGATAGATAGATAGATAGATAGATAGATAGATAGATAGATAGATAGATAGATAGATAGATAGATAGATAGATAGATAGATAGGCAAAGTCAACATACAGCACGGTGGGGTATATTATCACATTCATTATCCATTTAGTAATCTAGCAACAATACAATAACAAATAAAAACCCCTAACCATGGAAATTGATTATATATTCAAACCACAAACACAACACACCCTGCATCAACACTGTTGTTTTGTTTGATCTTCCGGATTTCAAAGGGGAGGGAGAGGCGTCCTACCATCGAGACTCTGACAATAAACTCCATGGAGGAAGAGCTTCAGGGACTTGGTGCCTTAACTGCAGGAAAGCTGCGTGTGTGCTGAACGTGAACAGACTTGTCAGGCACGGTGGCTGCCCTGTGATACTGTCTTTAGATTCGCACTAAGAACTCGCAGTAAAAGCAGTTTCTCTGATGTACTTCCTTACTGCTAAGGGGGCATGATATGAACTTAGTTTCTCTTTATTACCTATCAGGCAAGCCAACAATATACATATATTATCTTTTTATTTTGAGCTCAAGCAGGAAAACCCTGAGAGAATTAAAGAGTGTTGTTGTTGTTAATGGATTTAATGCAACCAACATGTTTATAGATTTTTTTTCTTTGTTTCTCTATTTTTCAGCCACGCTAGTTGCGTGGCTCTTTGGATAGCAATGATGGTCTGTCGCAAAGCTCACCGCTTTTTTTTTTCAGGCTAAACTATTTTGGACAACTGTGGACTTTTCATCTAGTGAAATACCTTAAATACTATTGCCATGAAATTCATTAAAGATATTCAAGGTCCTGAGGTGAATACTTCAAATACTTTGTGGATCCTCAGACCTCTCTTCAGTTGGTCAAACGTTTACTTGTACCAGTAGTAGTCTTCAAAAGAAAACCTACAAAAAATGACATTCTCATCACTCTCAGCTGCACTTTGTGTTTAAAGCTAGTAAGCAAATATAGCTAAACTTGAATGGTGAACGAAGTCAATCTTTTGCTAAACATCAGCATGTTAACTGTGTGACTGTGAGCTTGTCAGCAGGCTGATGTTGACATTTAGTTCAAAGCACAGATGTACCAGTACAGTCTTAAAGAGCTGCCTATGTGTAGATTCATGTCATGAAAGTTATTCGCTCTGGGTCTGGTGTCTTATTCTCAAAAAGGAAAAAACATCTGGCTCACAGGAAGTATTGGGAACAGCAGTCCAGAAGCAATACAGAAGTGCCTCCATAGCATCAACAATAGCCCTATAAAAAATGAAATGTTTAAGTTTACAGTAATATTTTTGCAGTACAAATTATATAAATGACATGGCCTTTAATACTTAACAAATCTTTTTCTTCTTGAAATCAAAACACATGCAGCTACAAAGATTTTATTTTGTTGCTTGGTCTACTGTCTGCTACTTGCTCTTTAATGGCAGTGGGGAATTTTCTGGCAAGGCTTCGGTTTTCTAATGTCCAAGAGGACAAGGTCAATGTTAATTATTACCAATTACCCAAAATTTTAGCTAATCATTTGGGTCTTCTATGATGGCAGTGAAGAGCGCTTTCTCTGACCCTCTCTCAAAACCTCCTATAAATACTTAACTGAGATCATACTGAATGAGGCTATTCACAGGGCCATGCCATATGGTTAACATCATTGTAATGGTGCTCAGTCCACTGGGTGACTACTTGTGACTCCATAACAGAGACACTTTCAACTTGGAAGAATATTCAGAAGATAAGAAAATATGTTTTTTTGCTATTCAAGCATTAAAGTATGCAGCACTGATTTAGCCACATACAAGCTATATTACTCATCAGGTTCATCTGTTGGCACTGCTTTGAGGACTAGTTTCTCCACTGTTTATGTATTCATGTCTGAGATGTGAAGAACATTTTTGAGCAAGGTCCCGGGAGTAATTTCTGCAAAGCATCCCTAAAGGTTGAACAGAGATGGGAAATAAACTCTTCCAGACCTCTGCCCTCTCTGTGCTGAATACCCCACAGAAACATTTAAAGCAGGAGGGAGTAGATGCTGTTAGTGGTTTTTGAAAGCGACCGCAGGAAGAGGAATCTGTTGAAATATGTTGCAGCTGCTTTGTCTCACTTTCTCTTTTTGCCTTTCCTTTTGTCTTTATCTCTTTCATGTAACATAATGCATTTCTTCTGCAACAGTTCTTCTTTGGTTCTCCTAAAGATCTATTTTTTCTATCTCAACAGGGTTTCAAACAGTGATACACAAAGGATAAATAGAAAATAACATGCATTTTGTTTCTCTGTGTAGTTGCTTTCAGGGTTTTTAACATCCTCATGCATGCTACGAGATCTAACTTGAACCAAAACATGCTTTATTTCTTGTAAAATTATGTTAGAACCACCAGTACAAGGATTTATTCAGCAGTCAGCAGAGTTGAGTCCACTATAAAAAAGTGTCAACTTGCACAGCAGGATAATATTGCTTCTCAAGCCTCACTGTGACAAGGCGATCTTCTCTCTCCAAATTCTCTCCAAAATCTTTTACATTAACTTTACATAAGTCAGTCTATTTTCTGGTCGGTATCATTCTTCTTTGTGTTGAGAAAATGTCCATTTTGTCTTTCAGGGCTTATCGCAACTATCTAATTTTCTCCCACAAAATAAGTTACATTTCCTTGACCTCATTTTTGTGGCCAGGCGGAAATCTTTGAGTGGAATTTTCTGTGTGTGTACACTCAGCCGTCCCTTGGATGTCGCTGGCATGTCTCCGAAGCAATTTTCTCAACTATGAATTATTCACCAGATATTATTCCAAAGGTCATCTTATAGTAATTAGTACCCTGCTGTTGACTAAACAGCCGCAAGGTACCTGATGGCCAGTTTAATTACAATTTGAAATGAGCGTACTGTTTGACAATCTCTATATGTTCTCATGACACTTCAACAGATGACACCTTGAGAACTAAGTAGGCTTACAATAAGTTGGCTTGTTAGCACATGGGGATGGAGGGTGTGTGGGGTGAGGAGAGACACGAGCATCTAGTGTGCTGTTAAGATCACAAAGTACTTTCTGTTTAAATATGCAGTAATTACTGGAAATGTAGTTGGGTATGCATGTGTTTTGACAGTGTGGGCATCTTCGGCACTGTCACTGTCTCATTATTAGCCAATTACCATGGAAATGTAATGGGGCAGGTCACACCCGAGTCTCATAAGGAGATTGGGGACTGAACATATGCTGAAGATGCGGTAAGATGACACAGTCCAGCAAGCCTTTGGCGCGTTACGAGGTACATGACATGGCTTTGTGCTGCACGAGTAAAGAGTCAGTGCCAAGAGATCCTGTCATGTCCTGTTGTTGTGAACATCAACCTCTGCACCATACTGTAAGCTTGAGGTTTCCTCACTGAGGGCTTGTATGTATTCATAAGAGAATTGTGGATAAAGCATTAAGGCAGAAGGGCCTCAGGTAGGACATGTAGCCCAGGGGGATTGTCGAAGCTGTTGCAGAGTTTGCCTTTGAGGCATCAGAGCTCATGGTTGGATTGATGGATAGACACATGGAGTGATAGATGGCTGGGTTACATAGATGGATGGATCAATAAATAGATACATAGCATAGGTGTGTAACAAGCAAAAAAGATTTAACAAAAAAAACTAAAATGCCACATACAAAGCTTTCTGTATCTGAGGACAAATGGCCACATGTACATTGGTCAGCCTCCAGGCATTACTGACGATGCTGCACAGTGAATCCAAAGTAAATAAAAGTTGACATTCTGAGCAGCAACAACGCATGAATGAAAAGATTATTTTTTTCATCTCCTGGTTTAAACTAACATTTACTTGTTGGCCCTAGAAAAGAAAATGCTAAAATTAAGGATTACTTTGTTCTATTGATTTTCCTCTGAAATGTATAGGTTACTTCCTAGAGTCTGCGCTCTATTCTGATATGATAATGGCTGGACAATCTAATGAGTAAAGGTGCGACCTTGTAACAGGAAGCTCATCGATTTGCATTGTTGGACCTAATAAAAAATGTAGGAATAGATCGATGAATGCTTTGCCCTTCCTAAACAGAAACCCTCAAAGTGCCCTTTAGATTCTAAAGGTGCCAGAAGCATCATTTTAAAGGCCCAATCATTCATTATTTTGATCACATAAATTTGAGGTATATTGACAAAAGTTTGACTTCAGCAGTTTGTGTTTCTTTCTAACTACATCATAACTGCTACAATGTTTAAAACATAACTGAGTTGTCTTAATCAGTAAAACATGCACCGTGATGGAAAGTAGTGATGGGAACAATATTCGCAATGGATCACATGAATAATTGCATGTGATATGGGAAGTTTTTGATCAACCCATGGGAATCAACATCTGACCTTACCTGCAGTTCCTATCAGCTCCACAGAGCTTTATAGTGTCTTTCAGCTCATGGTTTTCCGGATCATTGTAATTTGGTTGGGAAATTTACAATTTTGATCAGGAATTTACTATTTTATTAAGTATTTTTGTTCTCATTTCGTCTTTTGTGGGTGTCCACTGTATGCTACCAGCTCAGCACTGAAATAGATATATACTAACTAGAGATAGTAAAGCATTTAGCAGCCAAAGAGCTATATATTTCCGTCCGGAGCTGGTGGAGACCAAAAACAATGTTAAAAGAAGATTAAATATTGGACATGAGTCCACCAGAAGGCCATAGACAAGACCCAAAATAAACTCCGGATGCGTATGTCCGTATCTGATGGATGTGAATAGAAGATTTCTTTCCCTTCCTTTGCCAACCAAAATAATTAGGTATTGCAGTTTTAATTTAAATTTGCTACCTCGCATGATGGACTTGAGGCATCCGTTCATCATCATCTCCAGGTTAAGTTGATGCCCCTAGAAGCAGAAAAAGGAACAGCTGTAGTTTTGGATGTTTGTGTATGTACGCAGTATGTCACCACACTGAAAAAATAATAAATAATAAAGCAGAGTGCTGTGGCATATCCCCCATATGTATAATATAGATGCTAACAGAATCACTCTGTTGAATTAACTTTAATTGGCATTAATTATTACATTTTTATCTGTTAGTATTTTCATATTTAGAAAATATGTAATACAATACAAAGCCTCTTAATCCCTTAGAGACCTTAAAACCAGATATGTTGTTCAAGAAAACTGCTTTTCTCTTTGTTGAAACTGTGAAAGAAAAAAAAAAACCTTTTGATCCTACTCTCCGTGTTAGCTGTGCTCCTTACCGTGTATACATAGGGTTACGTATTTTGTTCCTTTCCCATAAATATACATATATGTCATAGGTTGAGTTGTTTCCCCTGCGGTATTAACTTTCAGAAATGAAGGTGAAATGCCATGTCCAATTTGATGGGTCTTATATCATTAGCTTGTAATTGCCATAATTTGAATACTGTGACAGTATGTTCTCATGTCACATCTATCACTGATATGACAATGCTCTCAGAAAAACCTTATCAAACAACAATGTAAAGTGAAGGACAAGCGTGGACCGTGCATACTTTGAAGACTCAATATTTAATGGCTTAATTAAAATTCAATGACAAGAAAAATCATTTCACCATATGGAAGGTCATTCTTTTCATAGATTTAAATGGGATATCTTACAAAGGCATGACAACACAGACTGTATAGCTTTAGCTGACCAATACAGATTTGCTGGCAAGCACTGAAGCCTTCCCTCAAAGCAACTTATCCTGACTCACTGATGACTAATTTACAAGCATATACTTAAGTCTTATATCATATTTTGATATAGTTTTTGTAAAGATACATTTGTGTACATAAAATATTCTGGCAAGGTGCATGCCAGTACACACATATGTGCGCATACACACGCTCATACATGCAAGGAGACACACTTTCTCCCTCACATACAAACAAGATCACCTATAAACACATTCGAACACACTCTCACCAATATTATGCATATGTAGCCATTTAAATTACAAGAGAGATTGTCATCTCATCACTTCTTATGTTCACCTTTTTCTTTTGAAACAACATAGCGTATTCCAGTACTTAGCCTGTAGCCTTTAGTCTTTACTGTATGTGTCTTTCCATTTTGTCATTGTTATTACTAGTTCTTAGGGGTACTGCTATGTACAGTTTAAAATCCAGTTTACCTGACATAATAGATATTTGTGTGTACGTTGAGACATAAGTGGTACGCACACTTTACAAAGTTTGAATGTGTACACTGTGAAACATTTGTTTTGTTCTAAAGACACACAAACAGTTAGAGCAGTAAACACCAATACTGACACTGAATCTAATGGTAGATGCATGAACTACATAGTCAAGTGTCGCCTTGTGGAGGTCCAAACAGTTCATGCAAATTATGACACAAATTGACATGGTAATCATGACACACATTTTGAATATAAAAATTCATAAAAAAAAAAAAAGTTGTATGTATACTATCTTTACTTTTAGGGCAGAGAGAATTAGGAAAAATAGTAAAATAACAGGGAGAGCAGAATCATGCAAAGTGAAAACCTGTCATCACCCTCCACATTTTGTTTATTTCACTGTGTTTTATGAAAGATGAGACAAAACAAATGCACATTCATGTGGTATGCTCTTTGTTTGAGAAATAATAAAAGTACAAAATCACTACTTTTACCTCTAGAAGGGCAAATTGTAGAACAAAGTGGGACAGCAGCAGACAAAAAAGTCACGTTGGTGTCAAAACCAACATCCAACAGATGTACATTCATGCAGTTATTATACTATTCCCTCTAGAGGTTGTCTTTCAATTAATGTAGCTGCTGCAACATTACAATGTACAGAAGTTATGTAGGCAGAGTAAGTTAAAACAAAGTGAGGGTTATAGATAGGTAATATTGTGCTTACTGTACACATGTGATTTGGATAAATTATTTCAAACAATCACATTTTTAGTACAGTGTGTCAGTGTATTGTCCCGTACATATTTCATGGATATTATCTTCCTCTATGGTATGAGGAAGGACACATTTCCTGTGTCATAACTATAAACACTGCAACAGCAGAATGCTTGTTCTTATTGTTAGTAAATGGGAAAGTTTCTGAAAAACCACATTTTTATTTTTATTATTTCTTTTTGTTGAAAAGATCCAACAGGAGTTTCTTTGCCCTATTTTTTTAATTGTAAACAGAGACTGACAATACTTTTTTGAGGCAACATTTGGATAAAAAAAAAAAAAACAGTGATACAATTCAATTTTCCGTGACATCCTGATGTATGTTCCCTTTGATATCTGCTCCTTTTGATTAAATATGTATTATTTATACCATTTGGTGATACATGTCTGTACTATAACAATGAAATGAGATGAAAAGTGATGGAGGAAAAAAATCAGCAAATAAGCCTAAAATTGGATCCCCAAACTGGGACATTCTCATAAAGCAGTGTTTATAGGAGGATTTATTGAAGTTGCTTGTTTTGAATTGAATTCATTTTTGTAATTGACTGAGGTGAAATTGAATTGCCCCTTTTCCGTGTCCTTGACACACTGTTCCTTTAAGTGACTGTCAGATAACTCCTCTTTATAATGATAAGACCCCTGACCCCAAGTAACAGAGAGAATAGGTGTGGTAGCTAAGAGAATGCAAACACAATTTGCTCGCGCCTTCCCTCGAGAATGGCGCGTTGCATTATACATTTAGGCCTGTTCCAAATTTGCAAGATTGTACAAGAAAATGAATTGCATGAATCATATATGTGATGATGTAGACACCTGGATTGGATGTTACTGAAAAGAAGAATGGATATCAGCAAAGTCACTTATTGCAGTAGCAATAGATTGTACTGCACACAATCTGTTACAGTAATAAGTAAGTCTGAAGTAGTAATCATCATCAGTACAATTTATACACACAGGCAGTGATGCGGTGCGTGCATGAAGAAACTATGGTGAGGGGCAGCCTTTCAAAGGATACCAATGCAGATCCTTATGATAACTACAAAAATAGCATTAACATTAATAATTTGGTGAGACTTGCATCACAGAGGACATTTTGGAACCCTGGTCTATTATTCCAGTGCCAACACATAGTAAAAACTGGTAAAAGACAATTTGCTGCTGAACTGAGTTGCGTAAAACAAACAAACACCTGAAGTAATTAATAGCATGAGCAAAAGGTGTTATCAATGATATGGTGGGAAGAGAGTGAGTGTTTAAAGCTGCTATTTCTAAGCGTTTGTCACCTTTTCATTGCCTCCGCACATGCAGCGCATTCTTTTTGCTAGCCAACCATTCCTAACCACAATGTGGGTTGCTACTGAGATCACACATCAAAGTAATTAGGCTGAGAATTTCATAATTGGCTCCAGAGCTGTTATTACTGTATGTGAGTGTTTCTGAGCAGCAAAATGTGAGAAAAAGAAACAAGGAAAGGAAATAAACGGTATGTTTTCAAAGCGCTAAGCTTTCAAGGCTAAGCTGCTGAGATAATGCAAGGAGAGAACATTTTCTTAATAGAGTTGGCGGAGATGGAGCAGCCACCATATGGAAAACATCTAGGGGTAAATGTCTGCATGTGCAGGAGTTTTCTTTCTTTTATATTTTGAGCAAACGTTTGCCGGTGTTGTCTACGATTGGCCTAGTTATGCTTTGTAGACTTTTTTTTTTATCCTTCTGCAGTACCCTGACCAAAATAGACTTCTGAAACACGTTCAGTCAAGACAAAAGAAAAATCCTCCACCACCAAAAGAGTTTGTGCTGCGTGTTATACAGAGCAATACTTCACTAGAACTTCAACAGAAACACCATCCACTCAGAGCTCATAATTAACAGTAAGCGCGATTCAGCTCACTCAACACAAAGTACTGTATTTGCAAGTGTTTCTGCGTAAAAAGAAATGGTCACTATGCTGAGCCCACTAAAGCTTGGACCAAGGGGCTTAAAGCGTACATTGCCCTTTCTTGTCACAAAGCAAACAACACCGAACTGAAAGCAAAATTCATTTTTTTTGTAATGGAACTACTTTGGTATAGAACTACCTTTATTTATTATACATGGGCCTGCTATGTTAAGTCTTGCATAGCCTTTCAAATGCTTTAGCTGTTCAACTGACCCCATATGATTTTGTCTGAACAACGTCGTCATGATCGAATCCATTATCAGATGTCTCCATTATCAGATGTCTCCATTAGTAAAACTGAGCCGGAGCTGGTCAATTCAAATGATGCATACCTCCACACGTACGCGTACATACTGATCATAAAGTCACTGACAACAAGCCGTCTATGGATTGAGTCACATGTTTGTCAGGGCGATGAAGATCTGTCTTTTACTCTTACAACTGGTGCTCATGTAAGAACGAGCCGCTGCCCCCTCCAGTGGGCGTCTGCTGCCCGGGAGAGGAGAAGCTCGCCAGGGGGATGACCTTGATGGGGTCCTCTTTCTTACTGCAGTGTCTATCCAGGGTGTTGTAGAACTGTGGACGGTTGATCCCTTTGTCCAGTTCAGCTTTTTTGGGCACAGACCTGCCCAGGGTATGGCGGCCATCCATGACCCCCATGCTGACCATGTTAACTTTGGCTCCCCGGGCGCAGCTCTGTTGGAAGCCAAAAGAGGGCATTGTACCGGTGATGGCGGTGGTAATAGGGGTAGAGGTGGGGCTGTTGCTGCCAGGACCCTGGAACTGGGCCAAGGCTGGGGGCATCCAGCAGCTGTCGGAGTGGCCCAGTATCAGACACTCCTGGGTACAGGTCTCAGAGGCCTCAGCCAAGGCTTTCTGTAGGTTCACCTCGATAGCTGTTGAAAAAGGGAGAGGAAGAGAGAAACAACAAAGTTAATACAACAGATCAGAACATACAGAGAGTGCAGGTGGAATGCAACACATTTTACCAGGGCGCTAATAAGCACTGCATGAACTCATGAATCATAATGTAAGTAGAAGAAAGATGTCATCTTATCAGCGGTTGACCCACAAAATGTCAGCCTTTTAAAGAAATGAAAGTCAGTGATAAATGTTTCATTTCATCTTGTAATAAGAAAAATACCAACAGATCATTTCATTTCCATTGGTATTCCCATGACTCCATCTGTTTACCTACAATATGCAAGGAATTCCCTGTAGCTTAATTAGAGGTAGAAAAAAAATGTCTTGCTGTCTGTGTCTCGTATTGGCTTTGCTGTGTTAAATATTTAATGAACACCTTAACAAAGCCTTGTTTATTTTAATCACTGTCAATGTGGAGCACCTTAAACTCCTCTGATCTTCTGGAATCCCAAATAAATCTGGTAAAATAAGAAAAAAAACCCATCACCCCAGGATCCTGTGAGCAACTTTAGCATATTCAGGTACAATTACTATATATGCTTTATAGTGGCAGCATTTAGGTTGCATGGATGGAAGGGGAGACAAATCTGAAAAGTGAATGAGGAGGGGGCTGAGCAAGGCTAAGAACTCGAACTATCTTATCTCATTATCCCGGCACTGACATCACATGTGGAATGAGTCTGGGATGAGGCCTCAGCATTGAGCCTCAGCAATAAAGCCTGTCAAGCCAGATAATTAGAATGTAAAACAGCGGGCACCAAGGCAACTAGGAGCTTGCAGTGTTATGTTTCCTAGGCCATGCAAAGGAGAGAGGGGTCCTCATTCAAACATCACATCATTCCTCTAGGCCTCAGCTTCAAGCTGTCATGTAGAAATTATTTAGTATATTTGCATAAGTAAGGATGCTATCAATAATAAAGTGTTCTTAGACCCCAGTACACAGGGACGGCTATTCCTTAACGCGCCCAACTTCTGCATGCTCCGTGTTATTCGATTCCAAAAAAAAACGGAAAAACTTCTTGCGACCTTGTTTATTGTTTTATGGCATTCTACTAAATAAAAATTAATATTCTGATGACGTTGGTGATACCATCTTGGCCTTCCAAAACTATCTAGATTTTTGTATAACGGCTCAATGCTCATTTTCCTTTTTTGTATTTCCACAAGGCCGCAGATTGAATAGCACAGCGTCAACTTTAATTATAAGAGCAGTGTCTGAAAATGAATCACCTGGTATAAATTGTGAGGATATATTTGGAGTGGCCACGTGGAGTCAAATCTGTCCTCTCCATATTGAACTGGAGCCTTGGAGCAGGAGTGTATAAATCCCCTGGGCGGTAAATGTGTCACCTTTCAGAGGGTCACTAACTTCATTAAGGAAAAAATGGATGCTGCCTTCTTATTCTCTGAGCTAGCACAATAGCGCCGAGCCAAGTCTCGGCCGTGCCCTGACTCAATCTCTCTCCCAGTGTTTTCTGCCATTGGTGATGCCTTTTCAGGGTACTGTCATTTTTTATGAGGTAATGCTATTAGCATGAACTTTTCATTCTAACAGCATGCACCCTGACACACAATTAATTGTTCCTTCAAGAAACACACTAAAGGGAATCTCCAGATTGTCCTTGCTCCACCTCAACTTTAAATGATCAATGCAGCCAAAGGTGAAGCTGTTTTTAACGTAGCGTACTTTACAAATGAAAGGGTCTGTGGCTCTGCGACTTCACACAGCTTGAACTCATGGCAGTTTTGTCTCAACAGCCTTTAGTGCCTCTGGATTCTGCATGCAAAATTTCACTTCTAGACATTCCAAAAAAGACATGGGTCTGTACTATTTTCTATTCCAGCGGGATAGTTTGGATAGGCGGTGGCGGGGTTGGGAGGGTGGGAGCGCGGTGTGAGTGATGTCGCTGACAGCTCCGGCTGCATTCGTCAGCTAGAGGTATGCCGCTGCCTGCTTGTGATGCCGCTGTCTTTTGTATTCAGGGGAAACAACTGTACCCCGCGGAGCTTTCGGGAGGAATCACACATCACTGACGCCATGGATCCCCTGATGCTGAGAACATTTTTTTATACGTTCCCTTCAAGGAAATTTGAATGGCAGACAAGTGGGGATAATGGCAAACAATTGGTTATGATAGACGGCATGGCTTGGATCAAACCTACTGTTCTCATTTGAGAAGTTTCATCTTCACTGAGAGACACTGGTGATGTGGTTGAAACAAAACTGTGATACCTGTTTAGTTACTCTACACTAGACTTGACGGAACATCTAACACAAGTTCACCTGCAATCAACCAGATTAACAGACTGCTGTTGACTCCGGGAAGGAAGTGGTATTTAAAATGTTCTGATTCAAATGCTGTGTCATAAGGTTAACTATTATCCATGGTCTTGTTGTACATTTCTAGATGCCCCACAGTGCCACCTTTCTAGGTTTTCTAGTTGATTTTATGGTCATATGCAAGGTCAATACCAGGAGTAGCCTAAAGCAATCTTGTTCTGCAACATCAACACATCCTTTGACCAGCCACAGATTGAACACCGCTGCATCCACCTTCAGCTGACCTTCCATCTGTTCAGTCAAACAATACAGCTTGTATAAACATTGTACATGTGCAAGAGGGAGGCAAGAGCATGCTGCATGGCATGCAAAACATTACCGGAAAATGTTTTTCTGCACTAAATGGAAATACATTCCACTGGACACACTCTATAATGTGAGCAGTTAAAATCTTTTAATTTAGAAATAGAAGAGGGTTGGACATAGTATTTCGAATGCCTGCAATATTTTGCAATCCAATCCAATTTAATGGCCCTCCAAAACTTTCTTATCTGGACTTTAGTTTGTGTTCTTGTAAGAAGGGGGGGGTAGAACATGAGCACAAGTATCAAATAAACCTCTTTCAATCTAATGTAGTCCAGTGCACTACCACAGAC
Organism: Anoplopoma fimbria; assembly: GCF_027596085.1. Taxonomy (NCBI): domain Eukaryota; kingdom Metazoa; phylum Chordata; class Actinopteri; order Perciformes; family Anoplopomatidae; genus Anoplopoma; species Anoplopoma fimbria. The sequence goes on from NC_072452.1 coordinate 14,474,682, forward strand.
ATGAGCCTACTAAAAGCTGAATAAAAGCCCTTCTGAGCCAGTCTTAAAAAGAATATGCCTCAAAAAATGTACATATATTGTATAGGCTTGTAATATAGTGTACATATGTTCAACTATTGTATCCAGCCTCTGTATAATCACATTTTGTAATAATCCAACCAGCTGGCGTTCAGGTGATTCATCAATAATAATGTCCCTGTAAGTGCAGCTCTGATAGTGAACTGTCCCAGAAAACAAATTCATGTTCTAATTTAAAACAATTAACTGCTCTGCATGGCACATCAGCGTCTCCACTACAATCTTCTATAACAGTGGTTAATATAGGTTTAATCTGGTAATATTTGCTGTTTGCATGGCCGTTCCTGTTTTGGATATTAGTACAGGTTGTACTGCTGAAATAATAAGTAGTCATTTAAATTTGTAGGCGCATGCTGCTGCATGTTATTGAGGTTACTGTAAACAGTCGGTAATATAAAGATAAGCGGTTGCATTTTGGCATTCAGGTTATGTAATTATTTGTTTAGCCATGATAAACAGTGCAAGGCTCAAACCCATGAGGTTGTTCAAATGCTACCTTACCAACCAGATTTCTGGAATGTGGGCATTTTGGTATGCATTATATTTTACCTTTTTATTATACTGGTATGCTTTAAATCTCTCTCATTTCTTTCTCTAATGGCCATGAAATCCACGAATGCAAACACAAGGTCTGACAGGCAGACACACACGCACACATCTAGGATGCATATTAGCCGGCTTTCCAGTATAATAGCATGAGATATTTAACATGACAGTTGATGATATTTACTGACAGAGCTAGTTACATCTTGATGAGCTTCACATTAAGACCTGCACACATATAATGGTTCAACGTATTATTTCAGCATGCACAAACTCATTATTGCTAATTAAAAGGATAATTGCATGCATCTAGGACATTAAATTCCTCAAACAGCCATCAGGAAGGTGGACTATGCCTCAGACTCATTTTATGGTTTTAATTGGTGCAGTCTTTTCATTCTTTTAGCCTGAAACTTATATTCATCAAACTCACTCATATTGTCAAATGAAAGCTTTATCTATGTTAGCCTGTATAGTGCCATATTTAAATTAGGTTGATTTGTTTTATGTGTAACGTGTTTGCTACATATTCCAGAATGTTACTATGCTAAGAAAATAAACCTTTCACCACCAAAAGCATTCTCACCTACAGCTCTGCCCCTCTCAGTGTCAATTCAGAAAAGGTTTAATGGTGCCAGAAAATAAAATAAAAAAAGCAAAGAGGCTTATATTCAGCTGTATTAGATATTTTAATACGAACAACATGTCTTTCATCAAGAGTAAAAGCACCATCCTAGAACACTACAAGTGCTGCAGCTCATCACGAGTGCAAAAATATTATCATTATCATATTATGTGTTCTTGTATGATAGGGGATGAGATGAGACCAAGCGAGAGGGAGGAAAAGAGAGAGAGGTTACATGAGCATGTGCCTCGTGTCTGGAGGGAGACCAAAGGCAGAAACACAAGAATGTAGAAGACTCCTTCAAACAAATAGAATCACAGTCTAAAAGACTGGGTTTGTAATTTACCAGGACGTTATCACTTCAGTCGGCCTTATACCCTTTCCAAACGTCCAATCTTGATAAGCAAATGGATGGTCATTAATAATAATAGCACTATTAAAACCTTTTGGTGTTGCAAGGAAAAGAGAGATGCCATTACTTTCATCACAGCTCTGGCAATTATCATTTGAAGGAGAGACTAATGTCTCACAGAATCACAAATACAAGACTGCCAAGTTAAATTCAAGATTCAAGTCTGCTTATACATCACTATGAAGTATGACACAAGAAAATGCAGGCTCGTTGACAAGGTACGTGACTTCTCTGGAAAAAAGCCTGTCTCTATGACAATGAAACTGAAAACGAACTTTCCTCTGCATGTCAGACTCAAATGGTATTTGGTGTTCTTTACTTTTATCAGGAGGAGGTACAGTATAATCCTCGCAAAGGCAATAAGAGTTGTCATTGTCACTGCTGACAAGGGCATGAAGGAGGAAGTAAATATTCCATTTTAGCAATAAAACTTGGCATGATCTTTGGAAGGCAGATATCAACTGTGCCGCAGAGGTCAGTGGTGCCATGTAGGAGGTTGACATGTATTAAGATCTATAAGGAGACGTGCTGGGGTAGACAGCTACTGTCGAATTTTATTAACAATATTTCATTGTAGTGTAATGTGGAATGAAACAATAGAAATATTGCTATACAGCCTGTCTGAATCTAATTGCTATTCTAATCAGCTCTCACATGCTCAAAGAATGATAATGAGGTACCAATGATAATGCTACCAATAATAGTGCAGTGGATTTTTCCACTGAAACATACATTTTAGATCAATTCTGTGCCACAGCCAAACAAAGTGAGCTATAAGAGATTCTTCTTTTTTTTTTTTACGTTTTAAGACAAATAGTGCCAGATGCAATAAATGGCCTGTTTTAAAGGTGACAATGTGAGGCAGATAAGAGAGGAGCGAGGTTGTCCATATATACTCGAGACTAATTAGTTTTGATGCATTTACTGAGCCACCGCTGAACATGGCGAGTCTCTGAGCCACATACGTATTTATCAGCACTTGTGGGACCTATACAGTTCCTCGCCTGTAATCCATCTAGCCTTGTCTTCTCTCGACCCCTTTTGCTTTCCTAGTGTTTGACCCATTGTAACTGAAAGTAATTGCAGGCAGAAAACAACATCTAATGATTACTTTATCTGGGAGTCTGAGAGAGAGTGAAAAGTCACAGACAGGTACTTTCAACAAAAGGAGGAGGCCTTTTTGTTCCCGACACACAATTTCAGACAACAAAGAATATTATTGACTTGGCTGAGATTAGAACACCAAAACAAATAACAAAGCACAGAGAGAGGACAAAGTGCACAAAGAGAGAAAGGATCCCTTGAACAACCCGGTGCCAAGCACTTGCTTCTTTCTTTTTGTTACCATTGATTAAAAGTATGTTGTAGGTTGAAGCACCCATTTCTCCACTGAGAATATACAACAGCAACACAATGTACAGACTTAATTTATTGTTAATTCCTTTGTCATAAAGTCACCTTTGTTGTCAGAGCAGAGAGAGAACCACACCTCACATTTTCATATTGCCTCAGCATAAAATGTTTACAAAAAATAAGCAAGGCCGCATCAACAACAGCAATTGTGTGATTTCCATCAACAGAGAAGCACAGTTGGGAAGGTTGAACACAGCAACAGCTTTTCTTCTTGACACTTGACTTTCTGTGTGTGACATTGGTTGATTACATCTCCTTCATTATGTGTGGACTACTATTGGGCCTCCCCACCCGAGGAAGAGATGCCGGTGTCAACATCAACACAATCAGGCCTGGCCAAATACCCAGCGTGGGCCAGATAGATGAGAGGTGCAAACACCATAACAATCTGCAATCAGCACTCATCACCACAATGGCACAGAGAGGAGGAGGCACAGAGTTTCTATGGGGGGTAGAAACACAAGACATGCTCATGTAGATAAAAACACACGCACACAAACCAGTGCTCTTTAAAAACAAAAAAAAATCATACAAGAGCAGCCATTCATTCATTTTTTTTTGTGAGTCTGCACTTGTGCAAACGCTGAACGATGCTGTAGATTTGCTGTAGGTGTGCTAGCCCTGACAAGGGAGCAATACATAAATGCATATTTATAAGATAAAAAATGTGAATCCACCTTAACATTCATTGCACATGGATGAATGTCTGAACATTTCCATATTGTGTTGATAATGTGAGGTCTGGGAAATGAAAATAAAGAGCGTGGAATGAAAGGGAAGTCAAATTTTTGAAGGGGGATGAAAAAAGAAAATAGGCTGATTAAGTGGGACCTGAAAAAAACTGTTTGATATTTGCAAGAAGATTGGATTGTTCCAGCAGAAATACTATCTAATCAATCATGATTTTTTTAGATGACTTTGATCTAAAAATGAAAATGTCACTTTACACTCTTAGCTTTCCTATTAACATCAAATTAAAAGCTGATTTGAAGGATAAGCAGGTCCTCAAAGAAGAAGAAAAACCTGTTGCGTAGGAGCCGCTTAAAACCAATGGATTTTTTTCAGATAAAAAGCTATAAGAATGAGGCCTTTGCTTCGCATGATGGAGGAGAGACTAGAGAGACAAACTGTACAGCAACCGCTGTGCAACATCCTGTGTCATGTAACAAGCAAATTCATCACACTGACCCATTGCCCCCAATTATTATGGAAAACAAGAATGAATCAAATTAACATTGAAGAAGCTCTCGGATCTGGCAGCCTGTCCGTGTAGCCGATAGATTCAGCAGGAGGAGAAGAGAGGGTAATAAACAAGGTGCCACTGCATATGCTATATATCTTGCAGTCATTGATGATTAGCTCTGTTTTCCCTTAACCATACATTACTGTTATTGCCTCCATGGCCAGGCAGATAGGAAGCGGATACAAAGGCATCGGGAAGCCCATCTTTCAACAGATAACTGGCAGGCCGAAAACCACTCAGCACCAGCGGCGGCAAGATTTCAGTGCATGAGTGATCTGGGCATGGTGGAAATTGTAATCTCTTATGTGACGGAGCTCAGAAGAGGACCTGCAGTATAGTTTTTTGTTGTGATTTGCTAGGGTGTTTGTTTTTTGTACAGTGAAGTGAAATCTTTCAATGTTGTCACAAAAAAAGGACTCACTCCTCAGATGTCAACAGCTCAAATTCCACAGTCTCGTCTTATCAGGCAATCCCCAAAAACGTGTAATCTATATGAGGTGTCACTGTCAGAAGCAGACACTCATGCTGTCCCCTTTTTTGCTTACTTTTCTTCCTTTATACTTTATAATATTATGAGGACAGCTTAGGCATGAATGTGGACTGTATAGGTCTGTGTATATTAGTCACAGTCATTAGTGCTGAGCAAACTTATATTTGCAATATCAGTGTGTGGTGTTGCATGGTAAAGGTTTTAACATGAGGGGCAGACTCTTTACAGATCCCCCTGTGCATGTACACTTTAAAGGTTTTCCTTTTTCCGGAGCGCCATAGACCCTCCTCCGGGGACAACTATTAATTTTTCACTGAAACCTCCCCTGAATAATGAATTCTGTCCTATTTATACGCTGTGATAAGTCCACTGAATGTCTAAAAAGGGGTTATCATGAAAAGGGTAAGGCTTTCAGAGAGAGACCTCTTCCTGCTTAACATGTTTAATTCATCCGCATCCCCATGTTCTTGAAAGCAGGAGAAAAGTCATATAATGTATCACTGGCAAACATGAAAGCGGACCCAAGCGGCACATTCAATAAATCAAAGCTTTACTTTTAGTGTTTTGATGTTGACTGTCACAATCCTCCACCCAAACACCAGCTGTTGAAAGTTCAGATATATGCCTTTCACTCCTCCAGGCCCTGCTGACGGATATGCTCTCACTAAAATCACAGTGGTACTCAGTGGCTTGTGTTAATGTTTCTGTCACTACACACTTCATTTGAGGTGTGTTGAGTGCAGGGATTGTCAGCTAACGTTCCCAGCAGCCAGAGCGACAGATACAGATGGAAACAGGGCGAGAGTTTGTAAAATGGCTGGGTTGCTAAAACACAAGAAAAAAGGTGGTAAGTTTAACCCACTTTAACACAATAAAACAGGAACATGTTTTAAAACTGGGAGGAAAAAAAACCTCAAATTGATTTACATGTTTGATACTTAAAATAGGCTCAACTGTTGCTGTAGTGACTTTAATTTACTCCAGCATAGGAAAAGGCTAATTTGGCTCTTGTTTGTATTGGCACTCTAAGTGAAGCCACCCATTCATTACAGTTAAACTCTCAGACCAAATAACCATAAGGCTGGCTCATCATAAAATTGTAACCCTTACATAAACACAATTAATTGACACTACAGCCGGTAATATCTCATAGTTCTATTGTCACAAATTAACTGCACATAATAAATATGTGTCGTGATCTTATTCAATAGCTGAAGCATTTTTAAATCATGCAAGAACAAATGCAATTATAAGTGAATATTATTAGCATTTAGTTTGTATTCAGTTTGAATCTACTTATATACTGAGAAACTGCAAACATGGATATTGGATAACTGATTATATTAAAGAATTTCACATACCAAGTTCTTAATCACAGGGAATTCAAACCCTTTTGCTTCAAAAACCTCTTTTAGTGTCTTCAGCATTGCTTTCATTGCTTGGGTGGCAAGTCTAAGATAAGATAAGATAAGATAATCCTTTATTAGTCCCGCAGCGGGGAAATTTGCAGGCTTACAGCAGCATAGAGTTAAAGTGCACACAAGAGACATAGTAAAGAAAGACAAGATAAAAATAAAAAAATGAAAAATAAAAAATAAAATAAAAAAACAAGTATTATAAATAAGCAATAAAAACAGTAGAAAAACACAATAACTGAAATATAATATTTACAGACAGAAAAAAACTATTTTAACTATTATTAACAGCTCCACTTTGGTTTCTAAACAGAAAAAAACAAGAAAATATATATATAGTAAAATAAAAGAGCAAAAGCAGAAAGTAGGTTCGCTGATTGTGGTCTGTCTGTGATGATGACGAGAATGCTCCAATGGTTACAACAGTCCACAGAGGAGGAGATGGTGAAAAGAGCCACTCAACAAAGTTTGCTCTAGAGACTGCCACAAACCCATTGACCTCAATGTTTTTTATGCTGTTTAGCCTAGAGTGCTAACTATCAGATATTAACACACCGAGCCTTTGATTCTGCTTGCCTGTCAGGCCCTGAGGTCACTTGTATATAGTGTTTGTCCCTGGGTGCCATCCTCTTTATGTCACTTCTTTCATCCACCTCTAACACGGCAAACTCCCACAAAGAGGCCAGAGTAAGTCACATTTCTCCTACCTGGCATCTAGAATCGACTCTAATGTTGACAAAGTCTTAGCAGAGCCTGGGGAAGGTGTGGAGAGACAGGAAGTTTGTAAAAAAGGGGGGGAAAAAGCCCCTGAATGACACTAACATGTCCGGGTGTTTGTAGAATTGTGGGAGAAATTTGCCTGAGCCTCCTGGTTTATTACCGCCACTACCAATCTTACGATGACATCACTATAGCCAATTTCATCCCGCAGTTTATATCAAGCTGCTTGGTTTGTGTGTGCATGTGAGCGAGTGCGTGCGATGAGAAACAGGCTCGCCCTCTATGTAACTCAGTGTGTGAAGGCACCAATACCCATCTCTATGATAATTTTCTATTCACTATGAGCAAAGACAGCAACACTGATACAATTCATTTCCCCTTTATTAACTGGTGTGGAAATATTGGACCCGGCAGAAGTGACTTCTGAAGTCCATCGGCGTGGCAGAGTTTGTTTTATGGGTGGGAGGAGAAAGCTACTAGTACGGGGTGGATGATTCTTGGAGCCATGCATCCATAACAATGTATTTGCCGAGACAAGAGGCTGAAAGTTTAGTGACCATTGCAGAACACCCCGGGTCAAAGCAGTTCCAATGATACACTTGCCTTTCGTAAAAAAAAATAGAAATGACTATTCACCCCTCTAAACTTCTGGCAAAGTTTCAGTAGTCATATGTCCCATATATCTTGTTGGCATTACTTGTTTGAGTTTCATGTGTGACATGCAGAGTCAAGTCCAGTCAATCACAGTGACATTCAAATCACTAGAAGTGATGACTTGCCACCAGTCTGCCATTTTATCTAGGGCCCGTGTCCTCTTTATTTTTCGTCATCCCAGACTCTTCCCTTCGCCACTCTGATAATGCTAATTATGTCAAACTATCGGGTAGACAGTTTCAATTTCAATTAAATCTTGTCTTCTCCGCTGACCTTGGGTTTGGAATAGGGCTGCTCTCTCAGCCCCGAACAGTTTCATTGGCAGTTACGGGTGCCATTTAAGAAGAAATTTAAACTCAATTTTAGCCTGAGTTCAGTGAATACACGCTGAGTTCACCCTTGTCAAGACAGAAGTGTGCTCAGTATATGTATTCCAGTAACACACTTAATGTGATAATTAAAAGGGGCCCAATTAAAGCTTCAAGGCATAACTGGCTACTCTGAAACATCCTCGGGTGGCTGTGAAGGACAGATTTACAACCATATGCGGCTAATCTAGCTGTCTAGGATGGGTTATGAATCTTAATACACTGATGTTACAATGACGTATCGGGTGGCTGTAGTGTACAAACACTATCTTTTGCTCACAGTATCAACAAGCTGTTAAATGTAGCCGTAAAATCACTGTATGGGCAGCAAATGTGTGCACTTCATGATAATGGATCAAAATGATAATAAGTTCTGCACAGTGGCATAATGGCAAATGGAATAGCAGAGCCTGCTGCAAAAACAGAGGGCACCATGTATGTAAGAAAAACAATTACGAGATATTGACAGCTAGTGCAATCAAAGGCTCCCCTGCCAGACTCAATGAGGTGCCAATCAACTGAGTGTCTCTGCCTCACATTGCCGCTGCTGCCTTTCATTTCAGAGTCAGAGGAGATTCTGCCGTGGTGAATCATCAGTCAATACCTCAGAGCTGATGGTTAATGCTGATTGATGACATTCACCACCCCCCCACCCCATCCATCTGCAATGAGCAGTGAGGGTGGGGAAATCAAGAGGAAACAAGCAAGCTAGGTCTACATTTTCAAATTATTATCATTGTCATTATAAGCGGTTGTTGTAAAGGAGTTGTAGTAGTGGTAGTAGTTGTGGTAGTAGTCTAGAAGTCAAAGTCTTGTTTTGATAAGCATTGTTCCAAACTAGCTTAAAAGCCTCCGTCACCATGTTTTGATGGCTTTATTGTTTCTCTTTGCAAGAAACGTGTTTTCTAAAGGTCTTCCGTGATTGATCCAAGCTATAATTAAAATTATTATTAAAATAAATGATAAAGCACCAGATAGTTCACTCTTCGCTGAAATCATGTGAGAATTAGGATGTCATTCAAAGCATGGCATTAGCCGACACAATGTGCAGGCATCGAAGAACAATTTAGAACACGCATGTAATTATTGTGATTCTATCAAATGTGACATTTCTATCACCACGATGCTCTGCCTTGCTCTTCCTTCCCCTCACCTGTGGCGGCTCGCTCATGAACTGAATAATAGGGCAAGATCACTCCAGATCACGACAGCAAGAAAGATAATTTCCGTGGAAATATCGTAATGGGAATTTATGTGAAACACAGCGATGGTGAGCTGTAATAGGCACTTTCTAACCCAGAAATGTCAAGCAGGAGTAGGAACAGTGCAACAAAACATAGGTATGATATTGAAGTGTCACCTCTAAAGAAAATGAAAATACTTTCTCTTCCTCCTTCTGTCTTTGTCTCCTCTGTCTCTGTCGGTCTCTATCTCTTGTTATCCTCTCTCGTACACACTCACTTCTAGCTGGTTATTTCTCGAAATTTCATTCTCTTCTCGAGGGAACAACTTCAGGTATTCTGCTTTGTTATTAAAGCACTTCCTTTGCATATTGTCAATACAAAAAGAAAAAAAGGCAGACTTTACGTCGGACATCATCCTGGTTTCCTGTATTCGGCAGGGTTCATAGCATTTCCTTCATTATCCCTCTTCCACTCCACACCCACACATCCGCTCTGTTTATTTACAGTGGCTCTCAGGGATTCAACATATTGAAGTCAGACTTAAGGAAGGCTGGATGTTAACCATCCATCTCTTTGACAAGCAAAATAAACTAATTTTCGAATTTGCAAGCATGTGACCCGGCAGTCATTTCCATTCATAATTCATTAGGGAAATATAATTAAACATCATACCTCACCTTAAGACAACTTTGAGATGTTGAAAGAAACTGTATGAGCGACCTTTAAACAAACTACCTGCCCTGCCAAAACAATTTCAACAATGTATTCAGTGCTTAGAGACTGCGAGGAATTCATCTGGCTCCCATCCCCTTTATTTCAAATGTTCTTTGATTCGCATAGGTCTTCCAAGAGCAAGGTGGGACAATTACCATTTTAAGTGGTTAACATGCCGAAACTGGTATTTTCTTCCATTTCCATTTAAAAAAATTCTCGTTTTCAATATTAAACATGTTGAGGACACTTCTCCGGGTTTGCCAGGCTACATTGTACATCTAAGTCACAAGTAAACTGACTGAAATCTCCCGAAACCAAGTTGCAAGAGGGGAATGATCATTAAGAAACTGCTTCCTGAGACCCTTTCCAGTCAAAAACAATTATAAAGATATAAAATGCTATAAGGAATAAATCACAATGATATTCCATATATACGACACTTAACTCCCTGTCTATTCCTCGTTCAGTCAACACTTCACAGAGCACACAACAAAGAATTGTAAACTCTACTGGCAGAAGAAGAAAGGGTATTCAGTTTCCAACCTGTAAACTGTAAACTGAAAATAACTGTGGAGTGGATAATTCTGTCAGGGAGAGACATGCATTTTCCCTTTCCTTGTGTCAACACAACTTCTTTTGAGGTGTGCAGCTATGTCTGTATGGACCTGATAAGTCTCTTATTCTTAGCAAAGAGTAATTTGCAAAATGCAGACGGCTGTACACAGACTCTCCACATTGTTAATTAAATCATCCTGCCTTTGATGTTTCCTCAGGTTTTAATGGGAAAATAACAGTATTAAATAGGATGCTGTCTTCCCTCCTTGTGAAAAGAATGATCCATGGATGGTGCATCAATGATTGAAGCTGAAATACTGTAAATAAATGAAATTAACCGTAGTTAAACTGCATGACTTCCTACTGAAAGCAAAGTATTGTTTATATTTAAAGCTGTCAATGCACTGGCATGTGAAAGCAGGCATATATTATTCACAGTTATTTGCACCCAATACCTGTTGCCAAATGAACATAGACCATATGGTCAGGAAACAACCAAAGGGTGTGTCTGATACAAATTAAATGTTTTCTCTCCTTGTCACCTTAAAAGCTAAACTAATAGAATGGGACATTTTTGACAGTCTTTGTATGGTTTCCCCAACAATGGTTTTAGTTTTCAGTCCCCCCAGACATTAATATGTATTCGTCCATGGAAAGTTGGACCTATCCGGTAAAGCTAATTCAGAAAGAAATATGAAAAAATACACCTGTCACCCTTTTATCCCCTCTTGCAACCTACCTTTTAATTTGATCAATAAAGAAGAGTTTTTCTCCATAATGAAATTCACACTCAATTACACGTCCGTCAATGGCCACCGTTAAAAGGTCAGGCAATAAAAGGAGATTTTGTTGCCTAATTCTTTGCTCTGCTCGGCATGGGGCTGCTAAACAACAGTCTTGCTGAAAAGTATGACACCAACCATTTTTGTTTTGTCAATACCTTCCTGGACCACAGATATATTGAGAGTATTACATGGTAACCTTTGCACTAATCAATCCAACATGTTGTGTCTAAAGAGTGAAGGAAAATCAAGTAGGGTCAAGCTGATAACATAACACAGCCCCTAAAGTGTTAATGGCAGCCTGATTATCTGAATAGTTAGTGTTTTGTACTGCAACCTCTAATTACTTCCAAAGCTAGTCTTTGAAAAAGCAATTATGGACTGGGTTAAACTCTACATCATCAGTTTTAATGTTTCAATTCTTTTATAATTAATTTGTTCTAATTTGCAAATATCATCAATAGATGGTAGGTGAAAAAAATATGTTATTTATTTAACAATGGGCCTCAATCTCAACATTCCATTCAAAATCAAATATGTATTATAAATGAACTCTGTCGTGATTAAATCTGCTTAACCCACAACACATTCTCACCTGTAATCATCTCTGCAAATACAGTCAATTGCTTAGAAGGTCAAGCCTAAACAAGATAAATTACCTATGTGTAGTACATAGCATAGTACCTCTGCCATAAAAATTAGAAAATTAGTAATAGGCACATTATTGTCAAGTGAGCTCATAAGGAAGGAACCAAACTGCTCAATTATTTGCTTTTATCCACCAGTAGAGGGCATATAGACTCTCTAAGTGTCTCTCTTCAATGTCTTGCATGAAAAGTTACCTAAGACCTCACTAATGCCGCAGCTAAACCCCTTGATGTGCCATTTGGTCTGAGGTTCCTCTGCAAGGCTCTCTGTTGCAGTGTGTCACCAGCAATACATCCATCAACATATATATATATATATATATATATATATATATATATATATATATATATATATATATATATATATATATATATATATATATATATATATATATATATACATATATATATATGTAGCATTGCACAAGGGAGAGCAGACATTAACCCCACCATCAAGAAATGTGCAATGGCTTTCTATGGGCTCGATCATTTTTTTCTCATGGAACAGTCAAGTGCCCACAAAAGCAAAAAAAAAAAAACAGGTCCTATATTGTGTGATCTTGTATACAGTATGTATACACAGTATATACATTTAATTAACCTACATTAATGTATGTCATAAGATTTGTAGGTGAGGTCAGATTTTTTAAAGATGTGTGAGATTTCACAGGTGTGAGGCGACCGCTTAAATGATGGTTCCTGCTTCTGTCTAGCCACAGATGTCCAGAAACAACTTGACAGTGTGGCCCCACAGACAGGCCTAAGATTAATAATTTGTGACAGCTTCAACGAGCCAGGATATGAACAGTCATCCTGCAGCCATTACATAAGTAGAAACAGCTGTTGTTTCAGCAGAGGCTTTGATTTCTTACTATAACAGTCCTCATAGAAGTGTGGCAGGAGAGGGGACCTCCCGTCACATACAAATAGGCTCAACAATATTGTGGTGCAGCAGGTTTTGTAGTGAGCGAGCAAGTGGCTGCAACACTGGTTGCAATTTCAGTGGAGCTGGATAAAGTGACTCTCTAATGTCCAGTTTTCGTTGTAGCCTTAAAATATTGAGACATCAATGAAAACAGCTAACTGTCTATGTAGTTTATATTGATGGCTTCAGAGGCTGCTGCCAACGCCTGTTGTGTAATTATAATGTATTATGTTTGGCGGTAATTCTGCAGCACAGACTATGTAGTGATTACCACAGGCATGAATGGAGCTAGATTAAACCCAGTTGGAGAATATAGTGAAGGGACTGCAATTAGATACAACATTATTCCTTTTTCTATTTGATTGAGAACATTGCCTTGTTCTGCCACAATAGGATTTAAATTTTGAAAATCTGGTGAATGTACAGAACATGACGAACCACTTTGTTTAATATGAACAAAAGACGGGCTTTGCATGTGTTTTCTGACAATTGCCTTTGCTTCTTTTCTTTTCTAGATCACCCCAAAGAGCCATTCAGAGGGGCTTTGAATGGAGGTCCTGGAAACAGCAAAGAGATTGCTTTTGTATTGAAGGTACAATTGCAGTTTGATTATTTTTGAATGGCCATATTATGTAGTTTGTTACATCATCATCACTCTTTTATTTTGAGCTCAAAATAACTTGCGACAGCTTCAGAAAAAAATCACTATTCCTTATTTTTTTAATTTAACAAATATTTAATTTAGCACCAATTAACTGATGGCTGGAGATTTCTGCACACTTTTTAATGTTATTTTGGTACATTATGAGGTACTGCACGACCAAAATACATATTTCCCAGGAGAGCTACATAACACATACTGAAAACAATTAATAATTCTTCCCCATTCACCTTTTGTACAATTCTTCAACAGGCTTGCAAGATGTCAGTGTCTTGGTTTGCATGTCTGCATGCACTGTCCTTGCTTAGGATTCAGCAGATGGAACCATGGGATGGAGGTTATCAGCCATCCCATTCCCCTCTGGACTGTAATTCGTTGTCGACAATGTGCTATGGACCCTAAAGGCCTGCCATCTGTTTATTTTCGCTCCTTCCAAAGGTGAGAAATTTCAAATCAGCACCTGGTTGATTTTTTTAGTCACGTGTGCCACCAAGTCACTAGTATGTACATATTGTGTGAAAATAGTAAATACCTAAAATAAAATTAGCTGTGTAATTAGCATAATTACTAAATAGTATATAGTACATTGTGAATGGGTTATCTTAATGATAACCGCTTTAATGTTTCCAACAAATACGTCTACTTCAGTTATTATGAAAATTCACAACATGCAAAGAAAGGAAACGAGTATGGAAAAGGTTGTTACGTTTAGAGAAACTATTCTGAGCTAAAAAAAAAGTGTACCCTGTGGTCACACTTTTAGTCATTCATCCTAATACCAGTCTAATAGTCTAAACTATGATTGATGGTGTGGTACAAAATGAGTATGATAGAAATCAGGCAAGTGGCCATACAAAACTTCCTCACTCATTCTCTGCTCATTCATGATGTGTCCAGTCATTCATGTCTTGCTCTTCCTCTGTGGTCACAGACTTCCTCCCAGAGAGAAAGTAATTTTCTGGCTCTGAACGGATGTCTTGTTGCTTATGGATCAACACTGTGTTCAGAGATTGCGTTTTGACAAGCAAGCCACCCTTAATCCTTGGTCACATCCAGTTGCCAAGTCAATGTGACTAAATTTCCTCTCTGTGTACATTTGTGTAAGCACATTTTTGGTGTGAGCAGTGGGGTTTACACACAATACAGCAATCTGGTCTGTCTGTTCAATGCTGGATGTTGTACATACAGTACATTATGTTGACTCGTTAAAAAAGTTTTAATGCTTCATAGTGCAGTCAATTTAGTGAGGATTTTTAAGACTAACTGGTTGGGAACAGAATGCGAAAACACATTTAAGAACACTTTTAAAATATGTGCATATTACAGCTGTTTATTCAGCTGGTGGACTAAATGACCACATAAAAACAGAACGAGCATTACTGGATTACTACCAGTATATTTCAGCAAACTCATTGGAAATTTAAATAATTTAGAATTTCCTTGAATTAAGCAATAAGCACCTTAGTAGCATATGTCCCCTCGCATCTTTTGGGTTATCTTTTGCAGCTGATTCAAGCTGCCAATTCTAAATTCTGCTCTTTAAGCATATAATTTACTTGGATGTGCTGATCACGATACAACACATTTATCGCAAAGTCGAGGCATTTCCCAGTGCTGCACAATATGTTGTTTTTTGCTGAATTAAGCAGATGTGTAGAATGTGTACAAAACACAGGGGTGACTTAACAGATACACTGTCCCATGTGTGTCTTTATACTTAGATATTGATCTCTTATCCCAAGCTTCTTGCTAACCCTCAATACATCACCAAATTGATCTGGTGACGAAGATTTAAGCCTGAGCTCAGAGACACAAATCTCGTTCCATGGTCAGGTAGTGGGAGGCAAAGGTCATGGGTCACCTGTCCCCTCACACCTGCCCTTGATGTATCCCAAGCCCAACTCCCAGAGGACCGAGGAGATCCCTATTCTGCTGATGAGTTAAACCTGCTTGAGCCACAGAAATCCCCAGGATTTCTATTGGCCTTGTCTGCTTCTTTGTAGGACAGCAATCGCACTACTTAGCTGCATCAATCAATATCCATGCAACATGGACACAGCATGTATCGGCTGATTTAGCCAATGCATTATGTCCAAAGTTTGCCGAGCGAGCCAAAGTTCATCCCACAAAAACTCTAGGCAATTCATCATGAGATGGATTATTGCAAGAAACTTTGACTATGCCTAGGCACATGGATTCCTCAGGAGGCATAATCTCATTACACTAAATCACTCATTCCCTTGATGCATAGATAGGAGAAGTGGTAAACTGTGTTGCCATACAGTAAGAATCAGAGTTGCTAAGTATAGTGCATGCAGCGCATAGAAGCTGTGGACAGAAGGTGTCCTCTGGGCGCTCAGAGAAATACGTATTAAATGGAGCGGCAAACTTTCTCTTTTTTGAAATGGGGCATTATGTATGCATGTGGGGATGTTTGTTAAAAACCCTTGTCTGCTGTCAGGCTTCACCTCCTTTCCCCTAAGCTTGGAAAAAGAAACGTAAGCTGTTTACAAATACAGTATGACAGGTTGGATACTGCTAACTTAAGTTTTCATGTCAAAACCTGTCAGTGACATTTAACAAGAAGAGAAAGCATGTCAGATCTAAAATGCTTCCAGTAAAAAAAAGAACAAACAACTGACATGTGGGTGAAAATAACACTTAACAGGTGATGCAGTAAATCACATTTGTTCTTATAAAAAAGTTGAAAACAATACACATGTTGATATGTTGTGTTTATACTTATGTGGTACTGTAATCTTAAAATGACTCAGTTGAAAAGCAAATCACTTAATTATTTATTTTTATTTTTTTGTGTGTGGGCCGATTGAGTAACATCTTACTATACGTGTCATACTGTAATTCTTTTTGTTTATGTTTCTTGTCCACCTATAGCAGAATGTATACAGGAAAAATATTGAGTTTGGTAAGAAAAGGCTTTGGGCTGTTTTGAGTTCAACTGGGAATAGATTTTTTTCAAGGGCAGTGTGCAATCATGCTGTTATTCCCTATGATTGCCAGACCACTGGCAAAATGCACACACGCACACACACAAACAAACCACACACGTGTACATGGCGAAGCTGTGTGAAAATGTGACTTCACAACATCAACAACATATTCAAAGGGAAGATCAGAGTGAGGAGACATCAGACAGCCCAGTCCAGGTGATATTACCATTTCTGTGCATCAGGGCTGCCCTTTACTATGGCCCAGCAGTCTGCCCCTTAAACTATGGTTTAACCATGTGTGTTGTCAAGGCAACATGATGAAAATATACAGATAGAAATGAAGGCTTTTACAGTTATAAGAACTTCTCAAAATAATACTTAGCAAAACAGGTCACATTAAAAGCAAACTGAAGAAAGGGGACAGGAAAAAGAATTGAGTATGCAGTTTCAAAATAAGATAGAATGTTCAGCCTCAATTGGGTCTGATTTATTATTTTTTGGGGGGAAAAGACTCAAACTATCTGAAAAAAAGAGATCAAGGGTGTCCCATTCTCAAAACAAAGCATTATTCATTATTTACTGTGTATGAGGATGTTGAGTGTTTATATGAGCGTAACACAGCTATGTTAATACTAAAGATTTTTGCACTAAAATGTCAACAATCATTTACTGGAAACATGACTCACGGCAGTCCATTTTTCATTTGTATTATCTTATGAACAGACTACATGCATATTGCTCAGTTGTTTTCGGCAGATTAATTCCTTTTATTAAGTTCCCATAATTCTGATTTTTAATTTTCCCAACTTTGTGATTTGTGTGTCTATATATTTTGCCTGCCTGCAGTGCTTTGGGGTTTAAGTAATGAAAGGGAAACAATTTCAAAGAGATTAACTCTTCAGCTGCAGATAATAATGAAACAATGCATCATTTTCTCTTCCTGTTGCAGCGACTGTATTAGAAATCAGTGAAAGAATACGTTGTGTAATTTGATTATATTTTCTCTCTCTGTCTCCCTTTGTTTATTTTTTTTTCCGGCTTTTATTCGAAGGAGTATTTCAGGGCAAGGAGAGCATAATGGCTACCAGCCAATGAACTAAACAGTGGTTTTAGGAAACTATAATTGAGCCTAAGATCATAGGCTACTGCTCTTCCATCCCTGCGAGCAGCAGTGAAAAGTCAGGGAACAAGTCAGGTCAGAACAGGAACTCAACTGCTGGGAGATATATTTGTTTTCCACTATAACTTATGGTAGCAGCCAAGTTAGTTATTCAGGCAACTCAGCGAGCAACTTATCAGGGCAAAGTACATTAGAAAATATAAACAATGTGAAGCCTTGACTGTGGGTGGAGAATGGCTTCGAGCTTGTTAAAAGGGCCTGGTCAAGTTATGTCGGATTTTAACAGCCATTCTTACAGATTGACTTCTCCAGCACTCCTTTCGCTGGTAGAGGGCATGCAGAAGGCAGGAAAAGAGCAGCGCTAAGGTATGCTAAAGTCATCCATGATGGAATCTGTCAACTCTGCAAATGGCTCCCTTTTGCCCTCCTGCCTTGTGCATTTTATCAGCTGGAGGAGTCGATGACAGAAAGTCTATTGAACTCTGACTGTCTCTCCATACAAATGATTTCTTTCCATTGAGCAACGTTTGTGTTAGGACAGAGTTTGATTATCATTCAAATTTGGGCCCGGCTTGACAGTAAGAGGAAAAACTAAGGAGGTGGTACTTGTCAAAAGTGCTCAGCCCCCTTGTTTGCAGGGAGCATCCCTATTTGCCTCACATCAGCTCTACTCTTTCACCTTCCCTTGAGTAATCATAATTATATTGGGAAACTCTATTTTGTTGCAAGGCTGCTGATAACCCTTGAGAATGAAAAATACAATTAAATAATTTGCTTCTGCCGACACATCTTCAAGCACAGCAGGATTTTGGGGCAAAAAACCACGGGTGGGCTTTCGTGGCATTATGAATGCTATTGGATCAGTTTTTGACTGACAGATAACTACCTCAGAGGCCCAATGAAGTTTTCCCCAGATGGATATGCTTAACGCTAGTTAACAGACCTGTTTATTGTTATCTTTAAAACACATTATCTCCTGGCTGTAAACGGGAAAGATTGACAAAGTGACTTGATTATCAATATAGTTTGGTTTTGGTCGATCAATAACTAAGCTTTGCATATGTTTTTAAATATGTATGATATATTAATCATTCATTTCGGTCTCTTAAAAGCTTCTCTGTTTTTCTTCCAAGATTTACCCTGAAGATGCTCTGATAAAGTATTGCAAATTACTTATGCTGTTGACAACAAGGAAAATCCTCAAAAGGTAGTAGCCTAAGGATTTCTTTCTTTTCCTCCTGAAAGTCTACCCCTTTGTTGCTGTGGTGGAAAATAGAGTGTTGGATTTGGGCATGCTGAGTGCTAGACTGTGTCCTTACATTTTGTTTCCCTCCACTAGTCCAATTTCATATTGATGAGCTCTGCAGCAATTCAAATTGCATGTCTTCTTTAAACATTTAACTAGCAAAGAGAGCAATCACAGTCTTTGCTCAAATCCTGCCTCTGTTGAAAAATGCAAATGCTATTGCTGTGAAAGGGAAATCTGAGAGAGGTACCTGCAGAAGGTCAGATTTTGCAGCTAATAAGAACTGGCTTTGTCTTACAGTTATGACATGGGCACAGTGGGTTGAAAATGCAGACACTCCTCATGATGGATCCTTTGTAGTTCCTCTATCACCAAGGATCAATAGTAATACTGAATTGTAATTTCAACATCTGTTTCAATATGAAATTCCAACTTGCTCCCCAGGATTTGCTGTGCTGCATATGTATTTCTCACTGGATGTCAACTGCATGAAAACAATATAGTTGGATGAATCTCTGGTATTTGCTGTGAGGTCCATGGAGAGGCCGCTGACACACGTTTCCAAAAAAAGAGGTCTCAGTTCTAGGTCTTTTTTTCCAAACTGAAGTTTATATGAATTATTTAATAAAATGAAAACATACTTTTTTGCATCAGCACTGGGAATCATTTTTCTATGTTATTCCTTCATCAATAAAAACAGATCAGCTTCTAAATGCATTATTCTGATGACAGCTTTTGCTCAGTCAGTGCTCAGTCAAAAATGATAGATTTGACAGAGTAAAGCTCACAATGCCTTTGGAACTTGCTTAGAAGAAGGTGGGCAGTATATTTTGCAAATCATATGAAAGAAAGTAAATTGGTAAAATAACTAAATTGGTATGGTGTATTTTATATAATGCTCATTCTGGATCTTTCCGAGGAAGCTGCTTAAAAATGATAATCCAGTAGAGGAAGGGAGAATCCCTATAGACCTGCCTCAAGCTCGCTTTCAACCCTATTAAGAAATATTATGCAGCCTTCCAACGAAACCTCAACTCAAGCCTTATACTCTCCCGCCTGCAAGCCTTCCCCTGGACTCATCCTTTCTGGCAGAACAAGTATCACATTGAAAATCTCAGAGCACCCGTCAAATAACAAATTAGTAATAAATGATTATCTTTGACAGATGTCCATGCAGAAAGTACATTATTAAACATTACAATTAAGCATTGTGTTCTATTTTCAATTTGATGTAATTTATTATTTTTAACATAACTAATACTGAATTCTAAGCAAAATAAAGGCTATAATAAACCCAAAAAACACAATGGCCCCCAATCCCCTGTTAGTAACACATACTTGATTTGACCATTAGCTCAACCAGTGGTAATGTACCTCTTTCAGTGAATTTTTACAATACTTTTCAAGATCAACAAAATGCCTAAAAGTTGTTCAGGTCCAGGATGTTCCTCCAACAAGGTGAAAAATACAGATCTTAGCTTTCTCACATAACCAAACCAACTCCCAAAAGTGCTGCATAGAAGAGTGCTCTGCCTGGCTTCCAGCTATATACGTGAGGCTGCCTCAGGCAAATTGTGGGACTCTTCATTACATGAAGCAAAAGCATTTCTGCTCAGAATTCATTGTGGGTTTCACTTTTGGGCCTTTTTCGTGTTTAAAAAGCATGCAGCTCTTTCCTATTAGTAAGCTTGATTTAGATGTTACACTTCTTCTGTTTTAAACAAGGGTGATAAAAGCACATTTGCTAAGTAAGCTTTCCTCTGTTTGCATATAACTTAGGGTAATGAACCTAGTGTTAAGTTTCTACTATAATGTTGTAAAATAAAAGCTGATTTTAGCACTGAACTGTAGCTGAAGGCTGTCTCTACTGCTGAGGCCTAACACTTTAAACATTTTTCAACAGATTCAATCAGGTATGAACAGATGTTAAGATATAACATCTGTGCCCATCAGGGGGCCTAGTTTACCTAGCATGCATCTTACAGGGTTAAGGCAGACAGAGTTCAAACCTTGAGTATATAAGCTTCTCTCCAAACTTGAAACTTACTTTGTAAAATTCCAACATTTGAACGAATGCATTACGATTGGAATGTATTTGATTTGTTTTAAATTGCACTCAATGGGCGTGGACAGCAAGAGCCCTCCAAACAGTGAGTGATGCTAAGGCGCAGTCCAGCTACATATGGTCAGTGATATTTTATGGAATTACTGGATTCATGCGGGCCTTTGCTTTGGTTTTAACTCAGTGCTTTGTCAATATCCATCACGGCTGGAAATCGTATAGTACATGCAGTGTTCAACGACTCCTTTAAGACTGTCTCTCTTGTGGCATATATGTCAATTTGTCCGGTGATTTCTTTGTTGGCTAACTGAGTTGGTATCACCTAACTCATTCAGGTAGACAGTGTGTGTACTTGTTTGTGTGTGTGTGAGTCAGAGAGAGAGAGAGAGAGGATGAGCAAGAGAGAGACAGACTATGCAATGCAATCATATTTGGCCTGCATCCACTCACACTGTAATGGGAAAAGCAGCGTGCAGTCATAACTCTCATGAGAAAACAGGGAAAGATGAGAAAATAAGTGGGTCAAGCACTAGGCGTGAGGGGAAGGACTGGCAAAGAGGACCCCACAGAAATCAATGCACTTCTCAAGGCTTGCTTTGGTGGGATATCGAACACCACAAAAGTGTACTGTGTTGGTCAATGATGGGCTAAAAGCTGAATGTGCCGTGTCTGAGTTTGATTATATCATTCCCAAGGCATTCTTCGTCATCAGATCTTGTGAGTTAAGTATCGTAATAGTTGTGTATTTTTGCTGTTACGGTAAATGCTACCCAAATTGTCGGCCATTATAATGCTTGTCTCCAAAGATAGAAGAAATTATACATCTCTGATCTCCTTCTGTAAAAGAAGCTAAATGCTCTTTCAGTCTCGGTGCAAGTGTAACTGTATTTCAAGGCAATTACCAAAGGTATAGAGAAATAATAGCAAACAGACTCACAGACTACACTCTATGTAGTCTGTGAGTGTAGTCTTCTATCTTATTTTGAAACTGCATACTCAATTCTTTTTCCTGTCCCCTTTCTTCAGTTTGCTTTTAATGTGACCTGTTTTGCTAAAGTATTATTTTGAGAAGTTCTTATAACTGTAAAAGCCTTAATTTCTATTTGTATATTTTCATCATGTTGCCTTGACAACACACATGGTTAAACCATAGTTTAAGGGGCAGACTGCTGGGCCATAGTAAAGGGCAGCCCTGATGCACAGAAATGGTAATATCACCTGGACTGGGCTGTAGCATTGGTGTGATTTAAGATAAGATAAGATAAGATAATCCTTTATTAGTCCCGCAGCGGGGAAATTTGCCTTGAGCCTTCAGAAAAAACCTGGCAAAGTTATTAAATGCTTAATGAAGTTTGCTCCTTTTTTCTTTTTTCTTTTTTTTTTATAATGAATTAATGTATATTTAGACATTTAAAGAGGCGAAATTGTGCCCCCCAGGTAGCCAGTTCTTACTCACAGCACCTTTAATAGACATTTGACAAGGTTTAATATGTTATTCTCATCCTCACACTTTCAAATGTATTTTAACAGTCATCATGTAATTCCTTTCTCACCCCGATACGTCAAATGCTTCAGCGCTTCTAAGCTTCAAACTATAGCTCAAAATAAACTTCCGTCTTCACAGGAAACTAAATTTAAGATAAGATAAGATAAGATAATCCTTTATTAGTCCCGCAGCGGGGAAATTTGCAGTTTTTTGTTTTTTTAAACGAAACTGGAAACATATTTAATAAAAATATGTCACAGCATGTCTGAACTCTACAGTTCCATACATAATACAAGTTAATTAACAAAGCAATGTCCAAGTGATTTTTTGGGTTCAGCAGACAGCATTCAACAAATGCAGTAAAGGAAATTAAGATTTAAAAGTCCTTGTCTAATCTTAAATTGTGGTTGTGGATCAAAACTGAATTAATAGAAATTGAAATAAGCATATATGCATATATCTTAATGCTCTTTATTTTCCAGATATCTGCAGGTCTGATAATTGCTTTAAATTTGCCAACACTAAAGCCCTCTATAAATGTTTACGTAACCTGGCTGCTGAGATTCTTAGTGACATGCTGAAACCTTTTTGGGCTTTTGGCTCAATTACCAGGGACGCTGCTGTGGGAAATTGCAAAGTGCTCTGTCACAAAACCTCCTTTTTTTCTATAAAGGGGATCAACATATGGAATCCCTTACGCACACATCACAAAATTGACCATAATTGGGACCACTTTAAATACAAATGGAACACTTTCTGAAGAGCAACCAGCCGTGATGGAATCACGAGTGACCTCGACTCCGTCTCTGCCTGCTGCATCTCTCTGTCTTTCTGTCTCTCTCCAACTCCATTGCACTCTGTAGCCTACACTTATATGTTTTTTAGAAGGCAATCAACATCAAAATTTTGCTTATTGAATATATGGTTGTCAATATATTCTATATTAAATATTTATTTTGATTCAAATATATGTTTATGTTTGAATCAGACTACTCGATGGAGTTTCAGTTACTGTCAACCGTTTATAAAGACTTCAATATTTTTAAATCATGGCTTATTCAGTGTTTTCTTCCACCAGGCATTTAGCCATCAACACTCTTTTTACACTTGAGCCTCTACAAAATTGAAGCAAATGGTTTATAAGGGAAAAATAACAGAACTTCTCCAGAGTCCTCAGGGGAGAGTCCAACATTTCAATGTCATATCTACTTTATATTATGTACGATTTTGGTCAGCGCTTTAATGTGATATAAAACACCATGGGTCCAGTTCAGGGGGAAGAAAAATCCCATTTACAAATTGTGTCTTCGTTTGTTAGTGCGCTGGCACCTCAATTACCCAGTGAGCAGGTTTTTATTTATTCATGCAGACAAAGTCACGTATTCATGAGGATTAACCCGAAACTCGCTCATAGACTGGCAGGCGCAGATTGCATATTTTACCATATGAGGAATAGCTGACGCATTTACCCTCAGAAGATTGAGAGAAAGCAAGATGAGAGAAGGAGGAACGGCTGTATGAGCTTTTGGGTCACTGTATGGTCAGTTTCACGAACTTTATTCTGATTTGTGTTATCAAGAATATATAAGAGGGTATTATGAATAATATGTGTGCAGTGAAGAGTGTTCTTGCTTGGCAGAAGTGAAAGAGCATATGGTACTATAACACAAGATGGGGATAGTGTAGCACTTTGTATTTGTAACCCTACTCTATGTTTTTCCCAGTGGAATATGGGCTTTGTATCTGAAACAGCATAACTATTTGAAAAGGAAATATTGCCTGAACAAATCCAAATACAACATCCACATCCACAAACAAGCTTAAAAAAAACACTGACTATATATGCATCAATTCCTGTAACTAAAAAAGTCATGCAGTGTAACACTGAATGCCAACAAAATACATTCCCTTCAGATCAAATGTAGTCTCTCCGGAAAATATCAAATCATCCTAATAGCTAAAGTTCTCTTCAGAAATTGTTAGGGAAATCCTCTGTCCCCTGTCATATTACCCACATTTATCAGGATGCAGCTTAGCCATTACGTCTGGGGGTTTATCAAATTATCTGCTTGCAGAATGGCCGAAAAGGGACACATTACAAACAGTCGACTTTGTCTGAGCTGCTGCAAAGCAATATTCCGGGATGCTGCAGCAACCAAAAGCAAATTATGGTGAACATAACACAGAGTTCAGTGGAGCATTAACAGAATGGATGGCCCTATCCTGATTTTCTATCTGTTGGGACAGATGTCCCTGCGTCTCTGTGACTCGTGAGGTGGACGGCCCTGTAAGCGATGGCAGATGCTCCAAAGGTAAGACAGATGGATTTTACCAGTGTTCTGTGAAAGTATGCACATTTTTCACTGAGGAAAAATTAATATTAATAATTTGCAACAAAACAATAAAAACTGTAATGCCTAGTTTAAAAATAAACGTCCTCCATGTGAGATGTTAAACAAGATTCAAACTGTTATATTCCAGGATATACAGCATGTTTTCAATGCATTTTATCTTTAAATCAACCAGAGGCTAGGACCCCTTTGCCTTCTAGACCTTGACGACAATACATGTTTTTCAACACTGAAGACAATACAGAAGACTGCTGTTTTGAGGCAGTTTGACCCGAATGTATGGTTTCTTTTGTCCTGAACCATGGAGACGAAACACAGTAGAAATAAGTCTGCTGCTGAAGGTGACTGTCTGTCTGCATTCCTCTGCTGTGAGAGTAGTGGAGATGTGGGTGAATTAAAACATACATTAAAGTAAATGAGAGCCTGGTTGTGAGCATGCAGGCCTGCTTCTGCTGCACATACTGCATGTATATGTATCCAAGTATGCCTCTTATTCAAATCCCAACAGCTGCTGACAAGTAGCCCAAACCCAGTATTTCACAAACACCATGCCTGCACTTTGATATCGAGCTCTCATTGTTGGGTAATTGCCACTGATGGAGAAAAACAATATTTCATTCAACACAATCTGTGGTAAACTGAAATCAATGAGGCTGAATAGTGTGATTAAAATTTGATCGGATCACTGACGACCAACAATGACAACAAACATGGAACAGAGCTCGTTTTTTCTGAACACACAAAGCCGCTCAGTGGTTGAAATGTTGTTCGGTGTGGCCTGGATAATGGCAGCCTATTGATCCTTTTGGAATTTATTCTGAAACCTCAACTTTTTCAGTACTTCACATTCATTTTGAATAGAGGCAGTGGCGCAATGTGAGACCTGGTTATTGAGAAACACTGGGAGACTTTTCTGGTTGAGTTTTGAGTAGTTGGGCTGCTGTGTTTCTGTTTGATCTCTTTCAGCAGGAGAACCACACTGAAGAAGGATCAGTGAGTTGAGGCTTTCAAAGACCCTTAGGTTGTCAATGGAAGTGTTTTGTGCTTCTTAGTTGTACAAAGGTTTGTTCAGCTAGATTCAGATCAAGGTGTATGTGTATGTATGTGCCTCTCTATGCCTGCATGTTTTCTTTGTGTTCCTAGTGTTTGAAGTCTTTTCATGCAATGTGCATCTGTGAAGGTAACTGTGATTAATCAGGTAACCAAATAACAAATAGAATTTTTTTTAAAGAACAAGAGCAGGTATACAGAGGGGAAGACAGTAGGTAACGTTTTAAGCTTAACGTATGATGAAGTTGGACCTAAAAGATAAAAATAAACATTCCGTCTACAAACCCCAAACCCTTTCTCCTAAATTCTCTACACATTCATTAAAAATATCATTAAGACACAATAAGGTTTTTTTACAGAACACACATACATGTGTGGTACGTTCAGTTTTATACTATACTGAACCGCATTTCTTTTTTTTTAACCTAATTGGTCCCAGTTCCATGTTTTCTGGCGTTTTTAGCGGCTGCGTTGAGACGGGAATAATACCAATGAGAGCAATAATAATCAAATGTATTGAGTTCCTTCAGGGGGGATTTTGTGCGTGAATTCAACATGTATAAGAAGTAAAGTTGCAAGAGAAGGTTTTTTATGGTGTGTTATATGGACCTGTGTTCCTTCAATCCTCCTTTATACCACATGAAATACAAGCCAACATGAGACCCTATGGCACCTCTGTCCACACCACCATGTGCTGCATTAAGGGTGTATTATGTCATGGACCAGTGACTCCCAGATGCGACAGCAGGGCTGATCATCAATTATTATACCTCAGTGGATCAAAATGAGCATATCCGCTCATTTCAACATCCCCAGAGCTGGCCTGTGGCGGCTGAGCGACGGCTTAGTGCACCTGTAAGCTCAGCGACACCAGCCGGAGCCCTTGCCGAGGCGGTGGGACATGCCTCGAGACAACATCTGCCTCCCCTTGGTGACCTGCCGAGTTAAGCCAACTGCAGAATCAAGGGCATGCTCGCAGAGGTCCCTGATTTTATCATAACAAAGACTTTGCTGCCTCTGCTGCCTGTAACTGGCTTCAGGAAACGTTCCAGTCTATTTTCTGCTAACACTGTGAACTCACTCTGTCTAACACAGTTTTCTTTCACTTTGTATTTCTTTCCTTTTACTGCCATTATATCTAAAATGAACACCAAGGAATACATCCAAGGAATACAGATTTATGTCTGTGAAGACATCAGCAACTACTGTTACCAAAAAGAAGATTTAAATAAAAAAAATTAAAATCCTCACAAAATATTGGTAATATTCCATTTTCTTTCTGTTAATGTAATTATTGTTGCCTACTCACAATCAGTTCAGTGAGGGGTTAAACTTTTGTGAGGGTGATGCATTAGTCCGCATGAGGGAGCCTCTGTATGACAGATGTTTGGCACTTGAAATCCAGTGGGACCCCTGCTTAAATGGAATCAGGACAAATCAATGCAATCAGGCAGGTGCCCTAGGGGATATGCGGACAAAGGGACACAGTCTGTCTGCCGGCTCGCAAGAGTTCCTGGCGAGGCTTAAGCGCCAGGTCTGCTTCTGTTTCTGCATGGAATGGCAGACAGCTGACTGACCTCACAGTGCTACATGCCTTGAGGTCCCCACAGATGCCTCACAAAGAGCCAAGGCAGAAGTGGCTCGCAAAAACTTGACCACGGTGAATGTGATGAATACCTCGGCTCACTTGCTGAAGAGGCTGCACAACAACCTGGTTTACGTGTTCAGTGTCAGGACCCTCAAAGACCCCTGTCATTTCCTGTTAGGCCAAACATGTCCTGCAGGGCCAACCTGGAAATCTACTCCCTCAGCATATCCCACGTGAAAAAAAACCACATTCTACTCTTTCCACCTTCCTGTGCTCATTCAGCAAAACTCTTTTTTTCTATCCTTGCCACACCTTCACTCCATTTGTCAGAGTTACCGGCCCATGAGTGTTTTTTGAAATGTTCCATTTGTCTGTGAATACCAATTTATCGACCAGTCAGTGCATACGTTGATCTATGCAGTACATGTACTATACAGTACATGTGGGAGTAATTCCGTTCATGGGTGTGCATTCAACACCTGGATTAAATCACAGCTGTAACTCAGGATGCAAATTAAAAAAGGTTCTGTAACCTGCATTCTTGATTATATTCCAACTAATTGAATTACCTGCTGTTAACTTCATCAGAATTCGAGTGTGTGTGTTTGTGGGTGTGTGTGTGTGTGTGTGTGTGTGTGTGTGTGTGTGTGTGTGTGTGTGTGTGTGTGTGTGTGTGTGTGTGTGTGTGTGTGTGTGTGTGTGTGTGTGTGTGTGTGTGTGTGTGTGAGAACTGTCATGCATTAAATGTATTGCGATTCCGTGCCTGTTCTTGCAAAATTAATGATTTCATAGGAAAATATTGCATTCCTTGTGAATGACACATTTGACTTGAAATATGCTAATACGTGAAATATAGACAGATGGCATCATAGTTGTAGCCGTCTGTCATCATATCATTGATGTCATTGCAGCAATACTGCAGCTATCACTGTAAATTGAATCTCATCAAAACTGCAGTTTATCTCATAGTGATTTCTTATTGAAAAATAAGCCAGAGAAAAGCAGCAATATAATTTTACATTGGTCACAGCATGCCGTCTCCAAGCAAATTTCCCTTGTTTTTGTTCCTCTTTCTCGTCTGTCAGCACACTTGTAACTTTCATTTTGCTCTGATGCATCCACAAATGTGCTCTTTTTTAGACAATGAAGCTTTAAAAACATCTCCGCCATACAGTATCTTTCCAGCCTGCAACGCAGTTCTGCAGCATATCAAGACAGCCAAGCTCAATAACATTAAAGGCTGAAAGAGTTGGTGAAAATACAACCCTTGTGATGCTGTGGTCCTCTCAGCCTTCAGGAGACATATTGATGCACAGTTATTTTGGTCAATAAGTCCTTCTGAGCAGAGGCCATCCTTATCCTTGAGACCGACTGCATGTGAAAAATGAGAAAGGGATGAGACCATGCATTTTAATCTGTCTATGGCGCTATATCTTAAAGGGGGGGGGGGGGGGGGGGATGGGGAGAGAGATGGAGCATGTGGAGGGAGAGAAAGAAGGAGGGGGAGAAATGCACTTCTAACCCCATCTCAGCCTCACTGATGCAGTTGTTAACAATAAACCCTACCATCGGTTGTACGGAAATACAACACTTCTAAGCCGGAGCATGATGACTTTATTGAAATAGAAGCAGGCTGACCTCTGACCTCATGATAGAATTGAGAACATAAAGTCTCAAATTGGGAGATTCTGTGTTCACACATTTTGTTATATACACAGGTGTTGCATTTTCTTTCAAAGAAAATGCGCCAAAGAAAAGCCAGCTCCAAATTATACAGTAATACAATTCCTTGGGTTCAAGTTTGAACTGGGAAGTGTGCACTTTGTGTATACAGAGTTTGTATGTGTGTTGGTGTACATGTTTGTGTGGATGGGTGGGGATGCTGGGAGGGACAGCAGCAGTTAAATTGCAGGGGAAACTATTAATGCAAACACAAGCTCTCAAACTAAAAATGAAAGCAGTGTGTTTTTTTTGTAAAAAGCTATCTATAACAAATGGCCTTGAATAAAACATTAGCCCATCTATATTTGATGGCTTCCCATGTTTCCTCCTGCTTCTGAGGGGAGGGAAAGTTTCTGCTCTTTCAGACAGGTATAACCTCAGCTCATCACTGTGAAAGGACAGCATGGTTCTGGAAAAATGTTGCTAGGGGTTTGTTTAAAAGTTTAAAAGTTCAAGTAAATTGAAAATGATCTGACTTAATAGCTTTTTCTGACTAATTAATTTTAACCATAATAAACTGAGAATAAAAATATGTGATATGTTGCCTTTTGCATCGTATGCCAACGACAGTCTTAGCATCCAATAAATGGCTTGCCCATTTTTTTCATTTCAGATGTGTTGCTGTTGTTTTTAAAGATTTGTGTTTGATGTAACTGAGATCCTATCAGCTACATGGAATCAAGGACTAAAGTAGTTCACCTCTCTAGATCCCTGCATTTCACAGGTTTAATATGCAGTCCAAGACATATTCCAGTTTAGGCATCACAGAGTCAGTGAAATGGAAGAAAGTGAATTGCTGGCTGGGGCCTTTGAGCCTCCGTTCTCGTTTGAAGTCTCTCTCTCTATCCCTGCCGAGTTCAGAATACATTGTCCAGAGACAAGATCAAACTTGGCAGCTATTGATCCCTTCCCAAACCAGACACAAGACTTACTGAACATGTTAACAACTTCGGAATGAGTATTTTAATTGTACAGGTCTTTAAAAGCCCACTCAAGTCACAGTGCTGCTGATCGAATTTGAAGCATCAACTTTTGGACAGTCAAACATGGTGTATCCAGCCAACTTTCTTGTTTTTTTTTTCTCTTCTAGCTGAACTCTTTGAGTATTCAAATCACATCTCTCAGGGCACGCTAGAGCATTAACTAATGTTGATAAAAAAAATATGAAGAGATGCATTAGCATCAAAGAAAATATGTTCCTCATTAAAAAAGTTATTTTATCAGCTTAAATAGTTGAATAGAATAACTAGATAAATATAATTAAAAAGGTTAATTTGTAGATTTATTGTGAAAAACAAAAACGCTTACAACAATCCTGTCTTGCAGCAAAAATAAGTTTAAAATAAATACTAATTATGTGTCGCTCATAATGTGCTTTATACTTTAAAGTCTGGTTAAAGTCTTAACACTGCTTGTCAGTTTCCATAAGTTTGTAAGTCAGCCCTCAACATTGTGCGTTGAGGTACAATAATATGTGTTTCTTCTTCTGGTCGTGACATGGAAGCACTGCTAATGGAATGGAAATTCTAAATACCATGCTCTGATTGTCCCGAAATCTATCCATAGCCTATATTTCCCCAGCTTGTTCTGTATAGATTCTGATGTTTGTACCAGAAAGCCCCGGTCTCAACTTCACAGAAGACTATGGCAGGGCAACAAAGAAGGGGCCTAATACTCTCGAAAAGGAGGTTTCTAACATGACACTTCTCAGTCGTTTGAAATAGGGTGGAGAGAGATTTATGTGAGCTGAGTTGACTCCTCCAGATCAATAGCTTGTCTCTCTCTCTCTCTCCAAGATGACTGGTGTGGCATTTGAACCAGATAAAACAAGGGTTCCCCTCCACCTCACCTCTGAGAACTGAGCACTTCCCCCAAATCCCAATCGGTTGAGAAGGATACAGATGAGTCCATCTAAATCCCCTCCTGACTCAGCTCAAGACCCACGGCGGTCAAAAAAAAGGAGAGGAAGTAAGAAAAAAAAAAATCTCAAATCATCTTAAAAGGAGAGGTCCAATCTATGTAGGTTAATACTCACTGTTGCTTCATTTAGCTCTGTTGCAGGCCCACTGGGGCAGCTGTAAAAAGTTCTGGGAGCTAGAAGGCACAAAGGCTTTTATTTATTTATATGTGGGAGAATATATAGCACGAAGCAAACTGGTGCAAATGATGTGAAAAAAAGGAGTTTGAAGAAGTTATCTTGTACGTTGTGGAATAACTGCAAGAAAAGGAATAGGCTACATTACCATTTTATGTGCGGCATGAATTAAATATACACACCGCAGCCGGAATATCACTGATAACATGACAATTTGTAAGGTCATGATGTGAAATGAATTAGAAATGCGTCCTCCCATCTTTTAACAACCACCAGCAACGTACCCTTAAGCAAGGCACTTCATTCTTAATTACTTTATTGAAGCTGCTCATTTGTCAGCAGCAGATGACGAGATGGGCAGGCCGGAGTAAAAGGTTGCACTAGGTGTTAATGTGGAGAAGGGCATTACTATCAAAGAGGATGCCTACTCAGCCGATTTTACATGAAAAGAAGTTGGGGGGGGGGAAACCAAGCCTTAGAGTCTTACAACAGTTCATCATCTTTCTAACCTGTCAGCCAATTATCTGAATCTTGCTACAACGTTGGACTTTAAACTCTCTGAACAAGGGTCCTCTTCTCCTTTGCATGTCAGCTTAGTCTTTCCCCCTGGTCGCTGATGACATTGTAACACTAATTACAGCTAATTGTTCTATGCTGAATGGATTTAGTCACATTGCAAATGATATACCATTGGTCAGTGTCACAATGTTTCCACAGAAAAATTCAATGGGGAATGGAAATTTGCACAAATGAATGTAATTAAGAAGCACATTCATTACTTCTAATTGCATTTGAGAACCCTCAAAGTGAAACTGAGATTGGACTCATATGAATAATTAATGAAGCTAACTCAACTGAACACTATGGCGTTGTTGCCGTCAGATAATGATGTGCTAAACTATTGGCATGTATGACAAAACGCAGTGCAACAGTTTTACACAGAGGCTGGTGCCGCTTAGTTGTAGAGTTCCAATCACAACCAACTGACTTTTTTTTTTTCATGCTTCCTCTAGAAATCCCTTTATTTATGGGCAGATCGTGTCTAGACAGTTGAATTCCAATCTTAGCACAAGCTTGGCATTGGCGGCTAGACACTCTGGGTCAAGTCAGAGGTTTGAAAAGTATAAAACATTTGAGTGGTCCTTGCACACTAGATTTTTCCCCCAAAAAGGGCTGTTGTAAATCAGTCAACCGGAAACTCTATTATGCAAATTTTGGACCTACAGAATTCAAAGAGTCGGGAACGTAACCCCCACAAAGTAGGAACCCAGAAAGCCTTTAATCTGATTATTTGTCTACTGGCATCAGGAAATTATATAATGAACAATAAAAGCCATGGACACAAAATTTCACAAACAAAATAAAAACAATTTAAATATCAAACAAAATCATTGATTGAAATCTCGTATTTGATGAAGTAATTCCCTTTGGTAAAAAGTCTGTAGTTTTATAATACACTTTGCAATACGTTTAAAACTATAATCTTATTATACTTGCAGTGTTTAAAAGGGATTGGCTTATTTTAATAGCAGATTTAGATCTTAGACAGACAAGGTGTAAGCTGGTCATTTGAAAGCCATATGCCACAGATTAAGATACGGCACTATATCGTACAGCTTTTTCATGTTTCTTCCAGAGACTAATGCACTGCTTCAAAACTGCCTGTAGTGAGCTGCTTGTAAGTGGGCAAAAAGCACAAGCTCTTAAATCCCTCAGCTCCAACAACAGGGAAAGGAAATAAGTATATTACAAATCGGCCAGAGAACAAAATTGTGTATTGTTTGAAAAATGTGAAGGATTTAGACTCAGGGATTTGCTCCCATTTTGCTGCTCTTTGTCTGAGGGCTTAGCTCTGTGTGCTGTTCATGACATTATGATTCCGATCATTCAGAGAAAAAAAAAAAGTTTTCAGGACATCATCAAGTCAATAACACCAGTGTGTCCAAAATGAATACACAGGATTTAATCATTCAGTGTCAACAAATCTTATGCGCAATCATGTCACTCATAACAAGGCCAAAGCTCACTGTTAAAAAACAACAACAGAATCCCATGCACTCTGTGAATCTAGAAAATCCAGAAAAAATGAACTTCTGATGCCTAGAAGGTGAAACTCTGTAAAACGGTATCGAGGATGCCACCGTACTGAGCCATGACATGAGAGAACATTGCATCCTTCTTATTTGAGGGAAGAGATGCATCGCATACCATTATGCATTCCTGTTTCTGATGTTTTGATGAAGTGTTGCTATTTGGCCTAAAGGGACAGGTACGATTCATCATGCCTAATTGTTCTGGATGTGTAGTTCTGTAAAAGCCAGCTGTCAGACGTATGGGGGTTGGACCTAAAAACACACATGCTAATGATATTAATTTGCCGCTTTTATCTATTTGTCGAGGCAGAGGGGGAAATATCAAAACCTATGGAACAATGTGTGACAAAAGAGGCGACAGCACAGAGACTGATGGCGGGTGGTGAAGTAAGCCTGGAGGGGGAAGCAAGAGCCAATAAAATGAACAGCCGCCTAACTCATAAATAATAGAAACATAAAATGTCATATGAACTTTATTTCAAGAGTGGGTGGCCTAATAAAGATTCAGGTTTAAAGAGGAGTTGAGAAATTCATTGTCATAAGAAGGCCACATGGCTTGCCTTTGGCACGGACAATTATTCAGTGCAAGCTGACATTCTGGTGCAAGCTGAAGCACCTTTACGAAACAATACCGCATTTAACTCCTGAAATTCTCTTTCTAGCGACTCAACGCTTGAGTCATTCAATCTCTCAGCTCTGTTTCCTCTTCTTCACTTGGAGTAATTCCATCTCCTCGCCACACTTTCCACTTCCGTCCTTGTTCTTTCTGCTTTACAAATTCAGTCGACATTATAGGAGATTGCTACCGCCAGGCCAGCCTGGTGCTCATTGATAAAACCATATCAAATCCATCTTAGACCCCCCACAGTCCCCAACACACTCATCTCTGAGACGGTCAACATGCACAGGATCCATCTCTCCTTTGGAACTGAGCAGAACAGAGTCAGACTTTATCTTTAAACCTCTGGAAGGAGAAAATGGAGCCGGATGAGTCAGGCGTCTCTCACTCTGTCTTCAAATGATCTAAAAACGTGTGTGCAAGTGTTTGTTAAATCAGCAACATCTAAAATTAAATGAAAAAAACTTTCTTGACTTGAGTGTATTCGTTTAAATTATAGTTATATTAAATACAAACTTCCTGTATTTCTCAGAAGCCTGGAAAGGCAAACAATACATATGTGAAGGCTGCATAGTTCTACATATATTTCATTAGGAAATGATATAAATATGTATGTAAAATTAATCAAATTGCTTCTTATATGGCGTTGACACAACCCTCAAATATGATCTGCTCTCTTTTTTTTCAGTAAAAATTATATTGACTTTACTATCATTTGGTGTGATAAGGTTACAACACAGTGTTACTAGGAGCTTTGTGGTCAAATATGTAAAATTACTTTTTTAATATCCAACTACTAATATTAGACTTCAATATTACACTCTTGGTTAGTCTGTTAACACTCAATCTGATTTTTAATACAGCAATTTGTAAAAGTACACATGCATATACCGCATTAGCATGGTTTTTCTATCTAAAACTAATCCACTTCAACAAATATTACCCCAGAGGGAAAGTGGGTAATAAGTGCAGTATTTGAGTAAGTTTATGAAGTATGAGATGTTTATGTCTCTGAATATTAATGAGATGATGAGCAATTGCCTCTGTATGTGAATGAATCCCACATATGAATCACTGCTGTCACCATGGTGAATACATTAAAGTGAACAGCTGGGAAGGAGAGGTTTGATCATTAGATGTATGTGTTTGGATTTGGTTTGTGTGTGTGTGTGTGTGTGTGTGTGTGTGTGTGTGTGTGTGTGTGTGTGTGTGTGTGTGTGTGTGTGTGTGTGTGTGTGTGTGTGTGTGTGTGTGTGTGTGTGTGTGTGTGTGTGTGTGTGTGTGTGTGTGTGAATATGGTGGTCAGCTGGTTGTGTGTGGCTATCTTGTAAAAAATTATTTCTTACTGTTACTTTCATTATCCTCCTATCAAAAATAGAAAAATCACATATGGGACGGACTTTTGCACATAAATGAACAGGAAGCCATCGCCAGCGTGTCACCCATCTTGTCTAATGTCTAACAAATGCATTCACAATCACACTCACACCGACACCCAAGCTCCGGACCTGTCAGCGCAGCTGCTGGGGAGGCAGATGCACCAAGGACTGTTGTCTCACTTACAGCTATGACACAATGGCTATACTCTACGTAGGTGCATGCAAACCAATCTATTTCTACCTGTCCTGTAGATATTCTCTGCTGGATGGGGAAAAACAGACTTCTTTTTTTGACAGGTAACTCTGTGCAATGGCTATAGCATTTCTAGCAATGATGCACACGGGCCACAGGAGGACTGAAGGTCTGCTGCGAATGTGAGCCTCTATCCAGGGTTACCTCCAGAAAATAAAATCCGACCCACCAGCACTAGAATATCTAGCTAGAAGTGGAGGGGGTTGGAATGTGACAAGGACAGGGATATGGGACTCAGAATAGCCTTGTTCGTGTAAAGGTGGAGCAAAATCATTTCAGCAGCATCATTGGCATGCTGCTGGTGCACAGGCTTTGGATCTACACTACCACTGGTGAAAAAGTCCAGGATCCTCTATGGTGTGTCTTAAGCACACTTCTTTTCCCCTCAGCCAGTTATGTGAGCAAATCTGTTGTATATGTATGAGGAAGGAGTGTTGCTTTCCCTCAGTCAATGGGGCTTTTTTATGGAGAACATCATTGGGCAGGAAGCCAGGCAGTGACAGCTGTCTTGCAAATCATTTGAATAAATTCAGTTCCAACTTCAGAGGTATAATTCCCTTACCTTCTACAGCTTAGCACTGGCCAGCATTTACTAAATTCAGCCTTGTAAAATTAATTGTAGATAATATTATTTTTGCACTCTCATAACAGATTCACTGCTTGTTTTGCTCAAATACAATTAATTAGCTTTTCCAATATGACTGAGATGTTTTTTGTTTTTAAATCTCACCACGTAAAACTGACACGGGTTTATTTTCCTCTCAGAAATGCAGCCCTGTTTTCCTACTCATCAAAAAAATGACCTCACAAAAACAGCAGGTATAGCAAAGAAACTTTTTTTTTTTTTTTACCAGAACATAGTACCTTGTTAAATGTTTGCAAGGCTGTGTTGTTTCTATGAAAATCACAGCTGTAATCGCAGTGAATTGTTTTACTGTCTAAAAACACAGATGGTCACTTATAAATTACATTATGGAAAAAATCACCATAAAATGCTAAAAATAAAAAACATAAAAATAACAGATTTGCCTGCTGTCTGAGCAAAAATTCAGGACTTACTAGATTCAGGGTCTGAGTTTCCATCTCCCTCTGTGCGGCTGTTTGGTGATGTTTGCTCATAGTACTCCTCTTGGGGGAAGCTGAGGGGAAGAGGCTGGGTGGTGCTGGCTGTGCTGCTCGGCTCCGGGTCTCCCAGCCCGCTGTCACTGCAACTCTCCTGGGAACCGTCGGGAAGATGGAATGTCACACGGCGCTGGGTCTGGAGCACACCAACAAACAAAGAATGTTCTGTTAGATACTCTGTCCTGTTTAAAATGCCCCAAAAAGTGGGAGAAAAAATATTAAGATTAAGAAAATTGCATTAGCACAATCAACAGCAATGTTTCTTTGCAGAAATTCAGTTAGATGCAAATAGCATTGTTGGCTACGAATCACCGGGTGATTGTCTCTGCAATGCTATATACACCAGGGTGTAAATAGCATTGCATGGAGGGGAGGACAGAAATCTCTAGCCTGGTACAACCAATTGGCATATGAATAAATCAATTCTTAAGTCAGTTTGTGTGTTATCAACATGCATTTTTCGTGTGTAATTTTGCGCTGCAGCAATATTAGAGGCTTAGATTAAGTGCACTGGAAGTCAGGTGACAAAGTATTAAGAGGGAGAAAGTCCTCTTGAAAAAAGGTGGATAAATGTGTCCAACAAACACACAACTTTTACCAAGGAGACCGTTTGTTCGTGTCCTTTATAAAATCAAAAGTCAACCGACTTACTACTACCAACCTATTAAAAACCCAATGTCATAATCAATTCAAAGTTTGACCTCGGCTACTCTGTCTTTCTTTCAAAATTGACCACGAGAGAGAGGTATCTAAAATCAAATCTAGTCTTTCCAGGGAAGAATGCACCTAGGTAGTATCCTTTATAGGTATTCTCTGGGCTCCTAAAGAGGGTCTTGGCTAACCAGCACTGACAAACAACGATTATTAATATGAGTGGTGACAACAATGCTCATTTATGCATGAATGAGTGGAGTCGGCATTTACAAGTGTTGTTGTTACTTGCCCAGCACTGTATTGTTCACCTTTGCCTGATTTTATTTGGAAAATGTGGCTAAATTGCTTCCTGTCACCAGGGAGACTAATTGAAACAGAGACCTCATAACCCAAAAATTATTTCTGGTCTGCGGAGTTTAGTGAATTACTTTTCACTCATCATAAAATGACTAAAACATTTATAATTGAGACTTCTTGTCCTGTGAATAGATGGGATGTGTAATAACATGTTGAACTATTTCCTAGTTTTCCTTCTCACAGAGTTTAGACACAAAAGAAGTGGAAATGTGTGTGGAGGCTGAGACTTTGATTTGTAAAGTCTTGGGGATCACAGGAGTGTGGGCATTTTCTTCTGAAAGGTGCAGGCCTCTTTGATTTCTCTGGTGGTTTACAGAAGTTCATGTTGCGACCTTTCTTAGGAGCTAAAAAAGAAATCACATCCTGTGTGTGTAGTAATGTCTGCTAACATGAAAGCGATTCAGCCAGAAAACACACCACACACTTCCAATAATTCACATTGTGAGGCACAGTGGATAATCTGTACTGTAGAGACCGATTTTGTTTTTTACTTTGAGTTTGAAAAAGACAACAAAAATGAGGAGTGAGGAGATGTGACTTGGCTTTGAGGTAGTATCTGTAAAATTGTCACAATGATATATACTTTAGCTTGAATTCATGTCTTCACATGACTCCCTGAGTAGCATCATACTGCACCACAATGTATAGGACAATAAAACACATAAAATATAATTACACCCTCAGCTACGGTTATTGCTGTGAATTTTATTCATCCCATTATTCAAGATGATAAGAGATTTTTTTTTTCAAGAGCAAATACAACTATAGCGCAAATTATTATCTTGATTTTCTTCATCACTGTAGCAACAAGAGCATATGTGAGTCCTGAATTAAAAACATCATAAACACATGCTCCCTTATGCTCAGGAGGAGGTGATGTCTCTGTGCGAACATATTTTTCCTTAGCCACTATAGTGCGTAGATAAAGCACTTATTGTTCTTTGATAAGACTGAATCAGGCTTGGAAAATAGGAGAGAGGGAGGGTGAAATAAAGTCTGGCACTAATGAAGGACACACTGCCAAAAACCAAGTGCACAAAAAGCTTCATTTAAAAACTATCAGAGAGGGTTGACTAACCTAAATCCACACAATTAGTACCCTGAAAGCACAACTGAGTGGTTTTCAATGCTGTGATGTTGAAACAGCTAGCTAAATATTCTATTTACTTGATTCATCTAGATCCTGAGGCCACAAACGCTGTGTGTGTGAGTGTTAGTAAGTAAAAGACAGATAAGAAATAAAAGTGTAAAAGGGGCTTAGAGTCAAAGACAAAAAGAAAAACCACCAAACCTTCAACACTTGTGAGATACCGACTCTATAACAGAAGCTTTTTGTTGCTGATGTTTATATTAGGAGAATAAGAGAGGAAACATGAACCACACTTATTTCTTAACCACATACTTTGATGTAGGACTCCTTGAAACGTATCTTGTTTTTATTGTATGTGTTGTGACACCTTCTGCTGCCAAATGATGAGGTTCTGTATAGAGAGGGATGTTTTCCCCCACTTCTCGTGCGGTTTTATACGTTTTCTAGGACATAGACAAATACCCTGTTGGCAAAATCATATAATGTGTGCCATGTTTGCCCACGCTTTCAAGTAGTCTAAATATCTACTTGTTCTCAAACAGCATTGGCAGCTGTTTCTCAAATTACTGGAGGATGCCCGCAAAAAGCAATGTCCAGGTTCCAGAAAGAGAAAGAGCCCACTTATGAAAGGTTGGCAGCTCTACAAAAAGCATGCTTCCTCTCCACATGACTCTAATTATTGGAAACTTGCTCCAACAATGGCATCCAAAATCTATTAGAACAAACAGCTGTCTGTGACAATTAGGACATAATCATTTTGCATAAGGGAGTGTCTTCATTTTCTGGACGGCTGTTTATTCAAGCCTATTCAAGTTGCTGCCAGATGTTAAGAAAAGTCTAATTTGATTTCACGGCGTACTCAATACTAAGACTAAAATATTAATTACAATTGAATACCATTAATTAGTCTTAAATAAATACATTTTGAATGACTAATGTGAATAAAACATTATGTTGAAAGATAAACATGACAAACAAACACAAACATTCACCGAGGAGTCAAGGTGAGTGTTTTGCTAAGCATTATCACTTATTTGAAGAAGCTGCCAGAAATCCATAAAGCAAAGACAAGCTGCGGTAAGAGATATCAAGACCAAACAAAGCCCGTTCAGACAGATAAAACACTGCCTTGAGAAGTATGTACACAGCGATAAAATGAACAGGAGAGATGCATGCCAAGCTCTACCATACAACATGCGAGCCAATCCAAAACCCTCCCTCTGGGAACCACCCAGACAACAGGCAGATAGGGCTGCATTCACAGGTTAGCGGATTAGAAGTACGTTATATTTAGATACAGACGAGGAGAGGCCAGGTGGCTGCTACGTTGTCCTTTGGTAGGCCACAGCTCTTTCAGTTTTATTATTATATATATTTTTCCCCCCAACAACAACTCTCTAGAAATAACAAAAAAATCAGTGCTTCACAGAGAAGGACTGAGCTGACAGCCACCTCACTTTGAGTGATAAACAGGGACCACTTAGGAGTGAATCAGGGGAGATTGGCTCTGCCATTTCAGATAAAGATCAGCTTGCGGGCACACCTAGACCTGCATAAATCTGTTCAGAGGAGATGGTGATTTGTCATGTGGCACATGTCTTATGTGTAGGAAAAAAACAACAAAAAAAAAACAGCAATGGCAAGGTGTTTTATCCCAAAAAATGCTGTCCCACATGTCCCTATTCTTAATGCCAAGATCACGCAACATAAAAAAACACAACAATTAGTGTGCCCTTTCTTTTTGTACAGGCTGTTCCAGCGCAGCCTATTATGTGTGAGGTGGTATGCCACTGTGTGTGAAATGATGAGTTAGCAGGAACATGCAAGAAGGAGGTGATTGTTGCAAGTGGGTTGAGAGATTACGGGATGATTTTGACAAATCACATTTTAACATTTTCAAACGTTATTGAGTCATGTGCTATGATGATCTTCTCAGTATTAGTAATATTCTCCAGTCCTAGCAAAGCAGGGTCTTACACTGAACTGTAATGTTCCTCTGCGTGCTTAAACTCTTTAATTATTTGTAGTCATACGTTACCAATATAATGGCTATAAAATATACATAAGCAACATATATCCAGCTAGGACTAAACACACAAGCCGTGGTGTTCAGCAACATTCTCTGCTGAAAATTGATAAAGTTTGAATAACATGTTATTGTCTAAAGAGCCGGAGGAACTCTTGATGTCCTGCTCTTATTGACCAAAGACTGGTGAACTCCGTGCCTGTGTGCAGACATGAGCTGCAAGACAAAGAGATTCACCAAAACACTGAAAAGAAAAGAGATGGAATGACTGTCACATACTACAACACAATTGAGTTTAATGTTAATGGTATCTTACAAGGAAGTGTGGAATGCCCCCGTGAGCTGAGTTGAATATTTTATGTAAACAAGCAACAATACAGACGATTGAAAGTAAAGACATTTACCGGTAGAGTTAAGTATTTCTTGTGACCCAAGAGAGTTCAGTGTCGAATATGGTGCAATTTGGTCACATGACGTGTTCAATATTAATAAACTTTGAATAAGCAAGCGAACAGTGCTCAGTGAAGAAGTGGGGGCGGGGCTTCATGGCTCTGCGGACTGAATGGAGGATGTTAGACTGCAGCTCATTGACTGCAGTTCACACGAGCCGATAGCCAAATGGAAGAAGAATCGAACCAGAGTGTATTTCACCGCTGTTTCTGACCATCAGTATGTTGCGACTTGGGCGTGTTTCTCCCCACGTGAGTAGGACTGCATTTCCCTGGTGTAAGACACTAATAACGTTACCGCCACCAAAATACCTCTGCTAATTAAATCCATGCTCTACTTTATAACCTCAGTGATTATGTCAAAGCAAGCGAAACACTTTTCACCCTTTGTCGAGCTGGGAATGCTGGTATTGGCAGGGGTAAAAAAGGTACTCAAAAAATTTCTAAATTAAAATAGTTAACTAGTAAAAATATTAAGCTGCACATTCATTTTACTTAACATCTGTTGAAGTTGCTTTCAATTCTAATATGATGCTTATTAGTTTAATGAATAACAATGCATTATATTATATACATCAACTTATTGGTTGTTTTGGTCTCAGTCAACTCAGATTTCTTAAGTCAATAAGTCATTTTTTATGCTTTTCATACTGAATGACTTATTTAATAGAAGCTTATGAGCACATCTCTACTAAATACAAGATTTAAAATGGTGCTTTTGTGTGATTATTTTGTGGAGAAGTTTTACAGATCTGTTTTCTCTTTAAATCAACTAATCGATTAATCAACAAAACCGATGAGTGTTAGTCTTTGACAGTCCTACCTGTAAATAGTATACAGTTGAGTTGCTAATTTTCTAAGGGCTTTTGTTTCTTTTGAAAGTTATTTTTCGGTGCAATGACTAGGAATGGTAAAATAATTCAATATTTTTAATATCTAAAGATTCTAATAAATCTTTATCTGGCTGGGGCCATTTTAGTTCTGCCCCGAGGCAGTTGGCTAACTTGCCTAACGGCAAAGGATGCCTCTTGAGTTTTTTCCTGTGAATCTGAGTGTATTTCACTGTTGTTTCCGACCTTGAGAGGCCAGGACTTGGGTGTGTAATGCAACTATGATTGACAGGTGTTTTGTTCAGTTAAATTGTTTGTACGAGCGGTTTTCGAGAAAACTGCAATCAGTTACACTACAGGCCATTCAGACGGTTTTGAACAGACATGTTTTAAACGGACACGGAATTAGTTCCAATAAATTACTACATGGATGGAAGAAACCATGCAAAAATATGGTAATGACAGTGACATAGCAACTTTACAGAAAGATGTAAAAAAAATAAAAAAAAATAAAAAAAGTGGAGTCATGCACAACATTAAAATATTAATCAATGCTGTTGAATGAAAACCTTGCATCAATAAGATATTCTGTTGTTTAGACAAAATATTTTGTTTTTATGGTTTCTTAACGTAGGTGTTACTTGTGTTAAATATAGTAATAGACCTTATGCTTATGGAAATACACATGCAAGAAGGAGCAGAGAACAGACTTACATTAACAGAGGTTATCTTGCCAAGTTGACAGGCCTCCTGCAAAGACAAAAGAACATTTCACATCACTGTCTGACTGGAACTCTTCAGAACATCTACTATGGAAATGTGTATGTGGAGCCAACAAAGAAAAACTGCACTGGGAACTTTCCAGTCTTCATAAAGTCAGTCAGAGTTCACAATTGACAACCTCATAGATTTTGCGGTTGGAAGTTGGAATTGAGATTAAGGATACATATTGATTTTTTTCCTGCAGAACCAGAGTTTTTGAAGCACATTTCTGTGCTCAGTCGGCACGCGAACAAACCGGGCTGCAAGGTACACAGCCTCTCCGCAGAAATGTAAAGAACAGGGCAAACCTGACATCCTGACAACACAAGCCATACAACTGACACTTTGATAAAGATGTTTTCCCTGCATGTCAGGGAGGAAAGTGAACAGAATATCAAATGAAGCATCAAAAATTAACAATAAACAGCGACAAGCTTCTAAATTGGGAACAAAAGACTACCGCAAGCCTGCAAAATAGCATCCTCTCTCTGGGGACTGAGATAACTCACAGAGAGATAAGAGTATTTAATTTTTAATCACCAATTTTGTTTTCTTTGTACTGTGTATAATAATCTAAGTACATGACTTGATTTGCTAAGAAAATAAAAGAAATATGGCAGTAAGGAGCCACTTAGACAGGGGGAATCAGAGAGGACTGTCGGGGTAGAATGGTGAAACAATGAACAGGAAACACATTCATGTAACAGATTATCCCACTATAATTGTTCACCAAGGGACGCTGCTACTGACTGAGCAATAGAGCTGTACACCCAAAGCTATTCATCAAAACAAAATGGAGCTTAACACCGGACAACTGGACTAAATGGTCTTCAAACTTCTGATAAATAATTGCCTGGCCCAGTAGATCCATTGTATTGTATAGTATTTATAATAAGTCATGTTTTGAGGTGGAGATGGGCATATTTATTTGTATACAGGTAAATATGAGGTATGTAGTCACACTAAAGTCATGCATACTGAATATTGTTGATTACACTAGCAATATTTTCTGTTAATCATATAAATATCACTTATATCAACATATTCAAGATTCAGATTTTAGCAGCTGAAGAGCCAAGATATTTCCCACAGGAGATAGTAGAGACCAAAACCGAGCTAACATTAGGGTCAACATTGGACTTGCATTTGCCAGGTGGAGAGTTTACAGCTTGCTGTGCTGTCCCCATGTGGAGAAATCAAAAATGTATGCAGGTTTAATGTCTGAAATAAGTGATTTAGAACAATATTATATCATTCAGCACAAAGAGTGAGGTAGGTTTTAAAGTCATCAGTAAATTTATTTTTGGTTGCTCGCTGAACTGTCCTGCCATAAGGCCCCTGCATACATTTGGTGGTCCTTTTCGTTAAATAAATACTAAATCTATTAATTATGATCTCAAAAGTCAAGCTACCATAATCTTTAAGATTAAAAGGGTTGATATAAACAATTACTGGTATCTGGATTATTTTCGATTTAATTAGGCATGCAGGTAGGCTATGCTAAAATTTGAAAAAATATAGACATAATCTAACACAGGACTGTTCTGCATATGTCTAAAACGATTTTAGAACCTTGTCATAAGGTGGTAATTATAATCCATCTGTACCTACTGTAAACTACACACCAGTCCAACATTATGACTGGAACATGCTACAAGTCTAACTCCTATAAATTAATTGATTGGGATTACCATTGTAAAAATACTGCAACTTTATTTTTTAAGTTAATGTGATTTAAAAAAATATATATATATATATATATATATTATTTTCTTATCCTTTTTGCATAATTGAGCACACCAACATTTGTCAGGACACATTTGCATCCAGTGACTGGTCATTTAAAGCAGGATTTTACTTGAGGCTGCCATCAAGCAGTTGTTTCTTCTCCAAGTAATG
Source organism: Anoplopoma fimbria (assembly GCF_027596085.1). Classification (NCBI taxonomy): domain Eukaryota; kingdom Metazoa; phylum Chordata; class Actinopteri; order Perciformes; family Anoplopomatidae; genus Anoplopoma; species Anoplopoma fimbria. The sequence continues at coordinate 14,519,315 of NC_072452.1, forward strand.
TTTTATTCAGCATCTCGTGACACATACTTCAAGTTAGAGCCCTTGCCAACCAATTAAATATATGATAATGTACATGAGGGATCTGAGAAGGTGACCTATGCTTGTCTCATACTTGATGACATCCAAAATAGTAGTTGTACATCTGATTACTGGAGACCATAAATTTGTGAGTTGTCTCTTTTTTTCCCCTCCTCAGTATGGATTGGTCAACGACCTACTCTCTTTATGTACGCCTCTCAAACTAGCGGTTTCAAAGCACCCACATGCATGCCTGGGAGAGAGAGTTATGCTTAAGATAAGTGCATTTGTTGGTGAACCACATCAAAGTAGAGAGGGATGACTTAGTGAGCAAAGGCAGTGGAGCTCGAACCGAGCCTTTGATCACCACAGGCACTCTGATCATTAAAATATTGGATAAATAATTGATTAAAAACACCAGACCTTATTGTGTTGTTTCTGTATCCAAATGAATCCAGAATTGTGAGACACAGTGGCTGCACAATGAATGAAAGAATGTACGTAGGTAGGAGCATATAGAGTACTGTAACGTTGTATGGCATGCTTGCACACAATACGCACATATTTTTGATATTGTTGTAACATGTAAAGCACTGTCTATCTGTTCCCCAGCAATGAGTTACAGTATCAACTGGAGACTGGTTGGAGGGCTGCAATAAGCTGTCTTCTCCAGTAATGGTCTGAACTTTGGCACAGAGGTAAAAGGAAAGGGTTATAGTCAAAAGGTAGGTGAGGGTGCATTCCAGCTGTGCATAGGTTGCTAGAGGGTTACTAATATTACATCTACGCTGAAGCCTGCAGTGTGAAAATGAAAATGAAAGACAATGAGCCCACTGTGTGCATGCCAGGGATATTAAAAAGAGAATTTTCCATCAGCTTTTGTACATACGCTAGTAAATCTCCATCAGTACATTTATGTTTACATTTAGAGTATGAAAATTAATCTAAATGAATCTACCTTTCTAACCTAGAACAACAGGACACAGAGTTCTGCATTTATTACTTTACATGCCTCAAAGCATTAAAGCTAAGCAATATATTTTACACGATTGGGTTGCCGACATAAGCACAGTTGGTAGTTAGTAATTTCATTAGAAGGCTTGTGTTTCATTTCAAAATTCCTGTACTGTGATATAGGAGCTATAAAAGAGGAAAGCTTGCTCTTTCCAAGTAATGATGGGGAGGCAGCAAAAAACACAGCAAACCTATTTACTTTAAGTGATAAGTAAGAATTCTTGGATAGCTGTCTCAGCTAATGTTGAGTCTAAGGCAGGATGCTCTTATTTGATCAAACGTTGGATCAAGAACAATTATACAGCACAGAAACACAGTTGGTAGCCTCTGTACTGTTGGAAAAACTATAACTTTATTGTACCCAAACCAAGAAAGTCTGTTTCCAGCCCATGTACCTTAAAACCCAGCCATTCAAATAACTACATGCAGATTTCCAAGATCTTATTTCCATTTCTTTGATAAGATTTTCCTCTTGACCTCTGTAAGCTCGATGACACAGAGCCCTGTCAACTCGGGATTACTAAGGAATAACAATCAACTTCATATTTCTTGTGCTCATTTCCAGCAAATACTATGTCCGTTGTCAAAATGATCAGTTGGCTTCACAAGGAAGGATGTATCCACTATATTATTATAATATGGAAAATGAAACCCAGCGCTTAAACCCTTTCATTTGTCCCAACTAAATTGGCTGATCTCACAATCTGCCAATTAAAACAGCATCACAGTACAAAGCTTTGTCGAGTTATGTCCATTAGCAGTAAGGTCAAAGTCTAAAAAAATGGTGCCTGTAGAAGCTTTGCTGCAGTTTGTGAATATGATTTTATAGAATGTAAGATGTGATAACTTCAAGCTAGACTGAAAGCTTTAAAACTCCTCATCTCTGGGGTCCCCGTGCTCCTAATAGTTTAACACTAATGAGATCTGCTGCTCCCGTCTCTACAGCCTCCCACATTACAGTATACTTCATAGTGTAAATACCTTTGAAGGTGGGGAGAAGCAGAGAGCGAGGCAAAGAGACAGGAAGCATGCTAGCTAGCCACAGTCTCTTGAGCTGCCAAAGCTCGCCCTTGCGTATTTCATTTCTTTTTTTTTTTACTCTGACTCAGGGGTTCATTGGTGAGGCTCACTACAGTGTGCTGCTGTTCAATTCAGCTAGTCTTCCTGCATGAAGTCTGTGAAAATAATGGTCAAGAAGGACTTGTCAGGTCTGCTCTGTGTACCAGAAATGTCTGGCCAGTGCCACAGTCTACGCCCTAAACTGTTTAGAGAAGGTGGGAGAAAACCATGTGGCCTGCTATCAAGTGGTTATCCCCACAGGTGAGATTGATGTGGCTGAATTCATCAATAGAAGATAAATGGCAGCTTTGTCAGGTGGCCGTGTCACAGTCACACACATTCAGACATATGCAGGCATAATACAAATATTCACAGTGGAAAACTTAGACGTGCATACCATCTGCTCATGTGTGCATGCACAAGAGACGTTGATGCCTCAGCCAAGAAACAGTGGGCACAGTTTGAGTTTGCATCCCTTATATTTCTGGCAAACGCAGCATGTCTTAGACATCGTGATAAAACTGTTGCAAACAAAACACCTCCTCATCAAAAGGGGCTAATAAAGTCTTCAATATACTTAAGTGTAGCCTTAGATAAATAGAATCCCCATTTCCCTCTGCATTGGTGTTCAGTTGTCCAAAGTGTATTGATGTGCTTATTGACATTCAATAAAGGGAGACCCTCTCAGCAAACCACACAGAGTGGTGTAAATCCTGTACACTTCTTGAGTGTGCACAAGGAGCAGCTTTCCTTTACACAATTACTAGACAGCAATAATGTCACAGTGTGTTCGAACCAATTTTGATTTACAAGTGGAGAACATGTTGCCTTTTCACCAGCTTATTATTATTAAGTGGTCTGTATATGTGTGTTTCCCCTGGACATTCCCTCCCTTCTTGCTTCACTCTTAGCGAGGTATTGATCCTCACAGTCTACCACCCCCTCCTGATTTCATTAGGCTAGCTGCTGTTAATTACTCCATACTCTAACCTTTTGCTGTTTCATTTGGACCGACAAATTGGGTGAATTAAAAAAGGGGGAGGTAGGAAGAGGAAAAGAGAGAAAGGAAGGAAGAAAAAAAAAAGCTCCCTGGCAGCTGTAGTAGTGGACCCCCTCCTCTCTCGCTATGGCGCTTGTGTCAGAATCCCAAGCGGCGTAATAATTAAGAAAAGTTCATCAATTTTCTCTTTGCTCATCAAATTATGCAGAAGGAGGCTACTCCGGTAATTGTTGCAGAGGATTCATTTACGAAAACCATACCAGCTAGATCTAGTATGGTTGTCTGGGGAGTTGGAGAGTTTTGCCTTTTTTTCACTTCCTCATGTATTTGTAAAAGGTTTCTCAGCTTCAAGCAGGATGAGCATTATTACACACTATATTAATTTATGCATATTTATTTACAAGGATCATGTGACCGACATAACTAACTTCTGGGCTGCACGGTGGTGTAGTGGTTAGCACTGTCGCCTCACAGCAAGAGGGGCCGGGGTTCAATTCCCGGGCTGGACAACCTTCTGTGTGGAATTTGCATGTTCTCCCTGTGTCAGCGTGGGTTCTCTCCGGGTTCTCCGGCTTCCTCCCACAGTCCAAAGACATGCAGCTTAGGTGCATTGAAGACTCTAAATTGCCCGTAGGTGTGGATGTGAGCGTGAATGGTTGTTTGTCTATATATGTCAGCCCTGCGACAGACTGGTGACCTGTCCAGGGTGTACCCTGCCTTCGCCCATTGACAGCTGAGATCGGCTCCAGCACCCCTGCGACCCTTAACTGGATAAGCAGGTTACGGAAAATGGATGGATGGATGGATAACTAACTTCTAATTTTCTTCTAACACCCCTATTTACTGACAAACCAATTTGTCTTCTTAAAGAAGGTATTATGAGGGTAATATGTGACACATAGCTGCAAAGTTATAATTAGACTTAATTTAATACCTTATGTCGTGAGATTACATGCGTGATGCATGGCATCTAAGCATACTTAAATCGCAGGGGAATGAAATTGATTAACCATATGAGACTGGGAATCAAATGATGAGGATGATGCTCTTAATCCATGTTAAATCAATATCGTCACTTCCTACACATCAAGGGATTTTTGAGAGAAATTACTACCAGCTGTAATTCCTGATTTACAACACATCATACAATTTCTGGCATGGTGCATCAATGTGTTAATGCGTACAAGTGAGTCAAAAACATTTCTCTAGGAGTGCTTTAATCACCTGCTTTAAAGTGGCACAATGTTTCAACATGGATACATTTCCAACCAAGTGAGTGACATTTATAGGATCTTCTAGATCCTTAATATGAGAGATGCCCTTTCCTCAAGGTTGAGTACAGTCTTGTTGAAAAGATTCTACATGATGCAGAAGGAGCCATTCAGAGTACTCCCTTTGGCTGAGATAATAACTTCATCATAATTAGCTTGTGGTGCTCGGGAGTGTTGAATTGTCGGTTGCAGTGGGATCTGGGCTGATTTATTGCTTGATTTAATTACGTATCAAAATTCAATTAGACATGCTTTCAACCAAATTCAAAGTGAGTTTTGTCAAGCTGTCCCTTGAAATCAGGCACGGCTTGAAGGACATTCTTCATAATGCAGTGACATCTAACTTAATAATTATTGCTTACCAAAAATCACTCATGTGCTAAAAGATGAAGATAGTAAAAATAAGAATAATAAAATAATTTAAAAAATGCTCTGCCAGTTTTACTTGTTTCCCATTTCAACATCAACATCAAACAGAATCAAATAGTTAGAAACAGACCTTGATTCAGTGGTGTTGTGAAGAGGGTTGCAGGTACTTTACCAAAAGAAGATACATGACAAAATGCTCTTTGAGGTTGACTCCGGCTGAGGAAGTGTCTGGCTTTCTTAACCCACATCACTCACTGCCTGCTCACCCCCTTTCACTCCAGACTACACTAGGGAAAAAAGGGTAGCTGTTTTGAATAAGTGTCACACCAGCCTCCAAGAGCTACATTGATCTTTACTACTATGCAAATTCAGGATGTCATGGTGTCTATGCTAAGAAGCCAAGGAATGGATGGAATATTTCAGCCGGAGGTCTTTGACTGAAGTGTAGTCCTTTGCCAGTGTTGTAAATACACTCATTGACCATTTCTATTAGGTACACCTTGGTATAACTGCGTGTGGCACTTTTCGACCCTCAGAACAGCAACATTTTTTTTGAGATATTGATTCAACAAGGTGCCAGAAATGTTCCATAGGGATGATGTATACTGACTTGGCAAAGTATTATTTGCAGTTTTTCAGTGGCGAGAATTCTGTGAACATCCCACTTCACCTCTCTCTTCAAAAAAGTGTTTTATTAGACTGTGATCTGGGCACTGTGCAGACCATTGGACTAAAGTAAAGTAATTTCCTGGAACCGTCTTCAGACAATGACACATTATCTTGCTAGAACATCCCCTCCACAAAAAACAGTACCCTGTCAATATGAAGGGTTGCACCTGGTCAGCGATAATGTTGTCTGTATTTATAGAAGCAAAACTATCATAAGCACACCGAGTACTTGCAGACATGAGGCATTTTTCCTCCTATTTGTATTCTTAAATATCTAGTATTCATTGCATTGCAGAGATGAACATCTTGCCCCCTTCAATACCACCAACAACACAAACAATTACACCCTAGTTATGGTCATCTTCGCTAATGTTTTAGCATTTTAGCTTTTGTATGTTTTATCTTATGTGTATCAATATATCATTTACAAGACAACTAAACAGCTAATGTACTTTTGTGCAACATCCCCATATAGCTGATCCCATCCACTGTTAGTACTCTTAAAAAAGTAATGTGCTGTTATTCATATATAACCCAAGTAATCATGAGCCAGGACTGCTGCCACTAAGGAAGCCAGGGGACGTAATATAAAGAGCGCCAAAGTCCATTTAGGGACAATGTGGTGCTGGAGGGATGGGTCAAACAAACCCCAATTGTCATCCATGAGTCAGCTGTTCATGTCTCATGTGAAATAAAGTCCACATTGAATTATATAACCTTATTTTTGTTATGTACCTTACTAACGGCACTTACCTAATTTAAACAACAAACATAATTATTTTATGTTTTTTTACTTATTTCAAACCAAACCATGATCCTTTCCTGAACCTAGGAAATTAGTTGTACTGTCTCAACAGAAGGTTCTGCACTGTTCAGGGGAATATTCTTTTTAAGGATCTTATTTAGAAGTTTGTTTTTGTTTCATTTGCTTTTTTTTTTTTCATTATTGTATAGTTTTTTTTACAGCCTGAACTGCTTGTGTGTGTTATGTAAACTTCAAAAATGAAATATACGCTGGACGAAAATTACTGAAGAATCCATTTGTATTCCTTCCACCATTCGACCAATATTTGTACCCTAGCACACTGAAATATTATCTGATCATTGCTCATTTCTACTACCATTAGGGTTGCAAAAAAAGTCTGTTAAGTATGCTGTGGCTTGAGGAATACATGATATTTATGGGCCTAATTGTGCAAAGAAACGATCCCCAACACCATTAAACCCAACCTCGCCCTCTGAAGTTGATAAAAGATAGGAAAGATCCACCGAGTTTAAATTAGATTTTGACAATCTGCATGTTGCAAAATAACCTTTTGTAAGACAAATTAAGGTTTTTTGAGTCTTCAGAGATTGAGTTTTAATGAACATTTGTCTATACCGAAATTTCTACAAAATGTCCTGTTTATTTCAAAGTCCAATGGTCCTTCATGTGTTATAGTATGCCGATTTTTACACCACCTCATCACTGCAGTATTTCTTCCGGCTAAATAAGGCACTTTGTATCAGAGTGCAGATCGCTGCCAGGTGCGTCCACAGCGGCCCCTGCTGTAACATTTGAATGAATGAATCAAACCGCAAATGTCTAACCCCGTCTCCACTGCAAGCGTATTATTAGCGTTTTTCATTTGGCAGACTCACGAAACAGATACGCTCTCATGTCAATCTATGCAGCTGCCTGCACCAGCTCCGTTCAGCTAAACTGCAGAACACTGTGTAACGCTTTACATTTACACGAAAATGTCAGTTGTGCTTCGCTTTTAGCTCTGTTAGCCAAACACACTTTAGGACTCCCACCAGCTGCTAACAGCGAACTAGCTCTCTGCCTACCGACATAAGAAGCAGTCCTCCATTGTAGTCAGTGCTCGGTTTAGTCATTTACTAAGCGATGGTATGCATACACACATGCAAATATATTATCCAATTGTGCAAATCGAAGGAGGAACTATTCGTAATCCATAGCGGAAACAAGAGTCCAAAAGGAAGCAGTTGTTGAGACCCCTACTGGCTGGTTAAGAGTAGTTAGCAGCCGGCAGTCAATGACGGTATGAAACAGAAACGCATGCACTCACTCCACAACCTCATACACAATCTCCTGGCAGAAATTAAAAGTTGGTGCATTTGACTTAAATTAAACGAGACATACTGTAGATGTTGGTGACACATACGTGGAGCCTATAGGTTTAGCAGCACAGTAAGTGAACCTATCAACCTCGTCGGCATGTGCTGTCTGCTGCATTGTGAGTCAAAAGGCTTGACGCAGTGTCTGTAGGAGTGAGCTGCATTAATGGGGAGGTACGAGTAATAAAGTGGCCACTAAGTGTATTGTCAAAGACGAAACATTGTGGAAAATAGAATGGAAAGCCCCTTGATGTGTCAAAACTTCAGTTTATCAAGATCTGCTAGTAATGGGACTTGTTCATCTGTTTGATCTCTCTCCCATTGAAACATCTGACAGCTTTCGTCATTGAGACTGACAGAGGCATTGTACATAGATTGTGATGTGCAATGACATACTGTATCACAGGCTCATGTTTGAAGCAAAGCCAGAATGGTTGTCACTCACTGACAAACATGAGGCAAAATAATGATACTGATTAATGATTTTTTAGAACATTTATGGAGATGATCTCCTGAAAACTGGGAGTTGCTTCTGACTTTAATTTAAAAACACAATTTATAGCCAAATGGTAAGCTATAATGGCTTTAAACTGATTTCATCTGGGTTTCAGAATGTATTTACTGCCATTCTTTGCATATCACAACAAGCATAAGGATTTCACAAAGAAGTATTCCAACGACTGTGAACAAGCAGAAATGATTTATAAATGTTTCTATGAATAACTGCCTTCCCTTTGCTGAGTGTCTCACTTCAAAAGACTGCATTTGTTGCTATTTCCAGTTATATGTAACCTGACCATTGCTCTGAGATCAATTTTATCGTAAGAGATCAGATATATCAGAAAAAATTGCATTATATATGTGCATCTGGAATCTACTGTACAACCATTTATTATGGGTGGTAAGTCAGAACATCATTGCTGTTATATGTTTACTGTATCTCAGAATAAATAATCTTTAATATGTCGAATTAGACGACTAAACCATCATAAAGTCATAACTATATAATTCCACTTTACAAATAGCGGTTACAGCCTTTCTTAACATGATTAAATGAAGTGACGCACAAGTTGATTATACAACTTTCCCCGAACCTGCAAAAATAATCAATTTATATATATATATATATATATATATATATATATATATATATATATATATATATATATATAAAACTTGATTATTTTTGCGACCTTCATTATGATTCATTTTTATTAACAGGCTCACCCTTACCACTCGGTTTTATCGGGTAGCCACCAATTATTCTAGTTTAACATACCTGAAAGACTACTAGCCCAGTCAGACTAACGATCATTGTTGCATGTGGAGGTGGTCATGGTTGGAATTCAGGTGTGTGAGAGAGAGAGAGAGAGAGAGAGAGAGAGAGAGAGAGAGAGAGAGAGAGAGAGAGAGAGAGAGAGAGAGAGAGAGAGAGAGAGAGAGAGAGAGAGAGAGAGAGAGAGAGAGCCTTGATTGAGGCTCATGTGACCAAAGCCAGGTGAGTTGATTGGGACAGCTGGTGCTCGTTGTCTAATCATTCTCTCCCCTTAAATGCAGTGAGGTGCTACCCAGTCAGGTATCATGGACTGGAAACATTGTTTTGTTGAACTGTGAATTTGGAATTGACAGGACCACGTGCGCCAGAAAGCCAGGCAACCAGTGGCGCACGCTCCAAGAGTTATATGTTGGTGTTAAAAGTGTGTGTGTGTGATAAGTCGAAAGAATAAAAGTGCCGCTGTTAGCAGCAGTCTGCCATGCGTGTGTTTGGGACAACTCCAGTGGCAGCAGTCTTGCTACATTTAATTTTATCATTCTTCTTTGTACTTATCCCACCTCATAAGTACATTTTTGAGTGTTGCACAATGCTTTCTTTCCTGCTACTGATAAAATATTCACAGTCAATATACTCTGGGGTCTCTATTTAGGAAGAGACCACATCTTCCACAGTCACGGGTGAGACAAATGCCAAGTTCATGAATAGTTTCTCGGGTAATCTAACCATAAAGCAAGAAATTTCTGTATGCGTGTGTCTGTGTGTCCTCATATCTCAAGAACCGTTCACAGATCTACTTCACACTTGGCGGGTATATTGCTGGGGATTTCTGTAGCAGCCGGGGAGATTGAGTCTCACTCTGCATACTGAGTCAAACTTGTCGTACATAGGCACTAAAAGGAGATTTAATCTAACCCAAACCACTATCTTTTCCTTAACCTAACCAAGTAGGTTTGTTGCCTAAATTCAAGCAGATTTCTGGAAGAAAGGGTTCCCTTGCAGAAAGCCCTTTAAGGCACACTTCTCACATGTGCCATCCAAAGTGGATCCTCCACATGGGGCCTTTACAGGCTCCGGCTCATTGACTGCAGTTCACATTGCAGTTGTGAACTGGATGCTGGCTATACTAATGTTACAACCGGACTTTTCTTCACATCCCTGGAGTCAATAAGTAATGAGAAATTCTTGAAAACGTCTGCGCTACAAACATTCTTTGCACTCGTTTATATGAATGTAAAAAACAAAGCAAGCGATTATTTTGTTGCAGTGAATCCTTGTCTGCATCTGAATAAGCAAATCTACATATTGTTGGCAGTTGTTGGAAGTTCTGCTTCTCTAAGCACACAGTAAAAAGGCACTTAAACTGCATAATTTTCCCTTCTATATTCGCTAATGGTGACATATGAAAAGCATACATCTAATTGAATATGTTTCTGACAACTACGTTCCAATATGTACTGTAACTGTCAACTCTTGTGTGGGAACACAGACAGCCCTTCTTGCAAAGCCAGTCGCACAGACTTGGTAAAACATTGATAAAGCACAGAGACAAGGCTCACAGTAATTTCCCCATTTGCTCCATGCATATCTTCCTCAAATATGTTGATGTCAGTTTTTCTGGCAGTGCAGTCAGTTAAAAGTGTGCCATTGATGTAATTCAAAAGCCACTGAGCACAGAGCTGTCTCTCTTCCCCTGCCTGCCTTACCCAATTGGGGTCCATCACCATCACCAAAACAAACTTCTCCTCACTGCCAGGGTAATTTTTGCTCCGCTTTCACCACTGAGCACCAGTCATATTAATATCTTTGTAGAAGGCAAATGTGTGCTCCAGGAGGCCAGTCCCATGTGCCTTTTTCCCCGAACCTCTTGCTGTTTCTCTGGCCACAGCCAAGTGCATTAACATATGTTCTCACAGTGCACAGTGCTACTCTGCATTGGTAAATGCCTTATTACAGCAAGACCCGCTCTGCGCTCTTCCACTGAATATCCATAAGTAGTAAAACACAGCCATATCTGCCCACTCAGAACAGTAGGGATGTGTCTCACATGACAGGGGGGCTCCTTAACATTTAGTCAGAGGCCCTCTTTGTCAAATTGATATTCCTCCCACTCACAGTAATGGCGGGTGGTAATAATGACAAATAAAGGCAATATTGCTACTGCATGGTACACACTGAGCGTAATAAGGTCATCTGCTGGTTATGTTTCTTTTTTGCTTTCGTATTAATGCCTTTTTAGCATGCAGAGTCACATTCACTCAGTATGACTTACATCTCCAAAGACTACGCCAGTGTGAAATATGCAAAGGCAGAGGGTGAGAAAAATATCCTGAGCAATGCAGCATGTTCTTGCCTAGAGAGCTTGCACGCTTGTAATCATTTCCAAACTGCAATTTCCTTTTATTATTCCATTTCGGTTTTTTTTCTTTGTTTTTTCCTTACTGTCTGTAGTAAAACAAGGCGTTTCAGAGATCATGAAATCGGTGTCGAGGAATAAAAGCATAAGAACTGTATCCTTTACAATTGGTGCGAAATTGGAAGATGACGCTCACTATTATCCAAACAGTCTCATGGCAATGATAAAAAAACTACTTTGCACTGAATGAAGCAAACAGAAAAATAATGAGGCACATGGAGACACCTCTCAAAGTGTAGCGGAATATTTTTGACAAGACATCAGATGTTTGCAGTTAATTTAACTGATGCGTGGGCACGTATTAGTTATTTTTATAAACATAAACAACCTCTTTAGTTCATAAAACATAGAGGTGATGACATTCAGAGAAAAGCTTGACATATTAACATGAATTAGAAATGCAGCTTGATTAGCACAAAAAGTGTTGCTCGTATGACGACTATAAATTGTGAAATTGGAGAACCGACGACACACCCACGCAATCTGCAAATGCAGCTTGCTGACAATTATGTTGATTGCTGCTAAAATATGGCTTGGGGTAGAATGTGTCTGCAGATATCAACCGGCCATTGAGGTTGTTTCAGTTAGCATGCAAGCGGTCATTGACTCCTTGGGAGTTTTTTTCAAGATTTATTTTTCATTTCTAATTTGGGCAATCTTTGTTCTGTCTGCCGGAGACATAGTTGTGCGGTGTTGATCTGAAGACATTCTAAAAGAATGTGTTTCAAACACTACAGAGAACTTGTCTCATTCTTGCACAAAGAACTGAGGGCTGGCATCCATGTCATCCCACAGCACTGCACTGATTTATAATGGTAGGGAGGGAAAAATAAGAGGCCAGGATACATCACTGAAACATGAAGGTATTGAATAATACTTTGCTCATGAATAAAATCACTAAAATAAGCTATTTTATGACTTAGACCATAACCATGAATCTTGAGTGTTTTATGATTAATGCTTCATCTATAAATTAAAGGTTTTAGATTCCGAAGGTTTTTATTTATATATTTATGTATGGTTTTTTGTTCTTCATTATTGTATTCCTAATTTGATGGGCCAGATCACCTGAGGACACAAGTTTTGTTTGCTTTAACTTTAGAGATCTCTTTCTTAGACAATCTAGTTTGGGTTGCACCACTGTGCAAACTAATGAAGCCTCAAAGGCTTTGCTTAAGTCATTAAACATGGAAATCTAACTACACAGTTTTCTTCTAATGGCAAACAATTGCATGATAACAACATGGCCAAGAAAATCAATGTCAATGAAAACTAATGTAGTTGCATTGTTTATGTTTCAGCCAGGAGGATTTCACACATATATATACAGTATATATATATATATATATATATATATATATATATATATATATATATATATATATATATATATAATATATAACCTCTGTAACCCTGGCTTGGTACATCTATTAGGTAGGTATGGTTCTTCTTTCTTCTTCTCTCATTAATTTAAAGGAAAGGATACAATATCATTAAAATAAAAATATATGTTACTCATTAGTTAACATGTGTAAGTATAAAGGCGTATACATCATAAAACATGCTTCTGTGGAATAATAGTCAAGCCTCTCAACCTTCCTGAGTCTTGGTGCACAGATCCTCAATCTCAAAACTGTCTCTCAGTCCTAAATGAAAACAAAGTGCTTTAATCTGTTGACATATAATTGTGTATTCTTTACATCACAGATTGATTCTCTATTATATCTTTGCCATAGTAACAGTCACATTTATTACATTAAAACACAGATACAATAGACGGGATACTCACTCTTGCCAGAATGTTAAACATGCAACTTTTTTTTATCTACAATGCAGTTGGACAAATGTTTATACTAAATAGCACAACTTAATACAACTCAAACTGTTCCCCTATCCATCTAGGACATTTATAAAAATTAGGCTTGGTAAGATGTCATCTTACACAATATTAATCTTTTAGTTCAGTTAATCATTTAGAAAAAGACTTGGGTTAATTCACTTTAAAATTCTTGCTACACTTCTTCAATAGTAGGCTGGCCAAAATATTCCCAAATTTAGAAACTAAATGCAACTACTATCCAACATTTAGAGGTAGAAATTACAAATAATGTATGCTAATTGTAATAGTTTTGTGTAGTTGAGTTCATTGATCTCTAGTCACTGATTATCTATGTCGTTTCTTTACCTTTTTTATAATGCACTTAAGTTGGTGTAAGAGAAGCGATCTTGTCACTTTCAACAACGCTGCTCAATAATAAATTCTAATAAATTCTATCTGTTAGTTGATCAAACTGTTCAGTTCACTACAATACCAAGCCTTCATAAGCATGGTTTATGAGGTCAATAGATCTGTTTTTGCTGTACAGGCCGCAAGCGTACAGCCCATTAACGAAATGCTAAAAGCGTTTTTATCATTCTAACCATCTATTATTATTGTCTTGATGGAAATCACCTTCAACCTGCATTCAGTGGATTAGGACAGTGCTAAAGCTTAAAGTGCTAGCATGGAACCATTTTTCCCAAACTAGTTTTGTACTGTACAAATCATATGAAGTTACACAACATGTCATTTAAAAAATTCTGCACAGTTTAGCCAAGTTGAATTTGGCGAAGACGAGAAGGCCACATACACAACAACATAAGGAAATCTAAGCAAAAGATCCTGTAGAACAGGCCCTGCTACACTGATTAAAAAAAGTAACTGAATAGTACAGTAAGTTTATTCACAGAAAGGTAACCGACACAGCATCAACCAATGTGAGAAATAGGACCATTTGTATGTATTTGTGTTACATGCATCAAAATAACAAATCATAATGAATTACACATACAATGCCTGAGTTCCATGTATGTTATAGTGTATTTACTGACTTGGAGTTTTTATGGTATAACTCAAACCATATGAGTTTACGTCTAATATTCCTCCCACTACTCAACACTACACAAACATTGGCAAATTGCTTTTTCTCCCAAGCCAGTTTAATGAATAGACCAATCACGCATTAATGGCACAATCTACGGAGGAGTGCTTCATGTCTGGAGACTTTCTCTGTTCCAGACGCAGTTTGCAATTGTCTGTTGACATTGTGAAATGTAATGTCATTTGGTTAATACATTCCAACACATGTAACATATACTGCTTCAAGTTAAAGCTCTACACCCATTAACTATTATTTACTTGTATCACGTATCACAGGGCATTATTAATTCACGTGAAGAGCAGTGATTAAACAAATAGAGAGTCCGACTTTTCCTCTGAAATAGTTTATTTCGGTGAATGTTTTGCATCTCTTTCTTCTCATGGTACAAAGTGGAAGTTACAACTACCATTTACATTCTCTTAATTTATGTTACATCTGCCATCATCATTTGCAGTATTTTTTTTGTTGTATTATTACTATTATTATCTTTTACTATTTATATTTTACTACAGTGAATGTAGAAGCATTTTATTATTTATAGTTTGAATAATTAAATCCAGACACTCTCCTGAACAGTTTACCTCTTTCTCAGGTATTATTTTCATCTTGATCTTAAGTTTCAACTATTTTTCTGTGTGATTGTATTTTTCTTTCATTCTTTTCAAACTGTATCCTTATTTTATCAAATTATTGTACTGTGTCTTGAGTTCAGATGTATCATTTTATCAAAATGTTTTTGTGAGAGGAAATGTGAACATCTGGAGCATATACACTTGCATGATGAAAATTTGAAAATCTGTACTCTTTTACTACTAAGTTATATATTGTCGCAGTAGGTCAAATGGGATAATGCTGCCCTTTTGATATGCACCTTGGTACATGTTCTGCAGCTTTTGTGCAGTCCATATGAACACCTCAATTAGGATCTGTGAAAGTCACATTCAGCCTGCCTTAAAAATAGTCCAAATCATGATTATAGACCCTGGGACTTAGTATTATCCACCGGTCAGGCTAAGATGCTTATACATTAGCAATCTAGGGGACCAGGCAGCTGGACAGCAGTCCTGGAGCACACAGTGACTTCCCATTAATGGGTTGCGGAGCATTGGGAGAGCCCACCCTGAGCAGAGATATCCATGTGGATGTAACCTATGGCACAGGGGTACCTGCCCCCAGCCATCTGCACTGATTTGACAAATGATTCTATATCAAAGGCCTCTGCACTGATTTGGGTGGTAATTGATTGGAAGTGAGGCCCTCAAATCCCTGATTGGTTTAGCTGGATGGGGGGGGGGTATGCTGTGGCAACTGAGAGGAGAGGAAAGAGAGAGAGAGAGTAAAGTGCAGGAGATCTGGGAAATATAAAGAGCCGTGCCTCATTTGCACTCCGAAATTTTTGTGCGATATGCAATTTTTCTACACGCAATATGCAATGTATATATACACATTGATTTATTTTACAGAACCACCCATGACATCTCTCTGTTTCTGTTGCTTTTTCTAATGCAATCGTCAGGATATCCAATTTGTTAGTGTGTCCATGAAGATGGGATTTCATCATTCAAAAAAAAAGGAATCTGGTTAGAAATGGAATATTATTGATTTGTTCCACATGGAGGTGTGGTCTGATGCAGATATATGAGCATGGCAAGCTGGCTGAGAGGGAGGCACGGATTATATATTCCTTCATCAATTTCCCCTGAATTTTTGACGCTATTAACCCTTGTTGTGGAAATCGTGTGACAAGAGAGATCATATCAAGCATGGTGGCTGGTCATTGTTAGTGATTCCCCTGAGGATTACCTCTACCTCATAAATCAGAAGAGCACGGCTTGAGAGCACACATACATGTGAATGAATGATAAACTGAATATTTATTATATATGAAATATAATCTGCTTAATGTTAGCCATAAATCTAACCGTTTGAATATCTCATTGAAAAGTACTTTTGAAGCAGTTAAACATGCTCTTTAATGACAAATACAATTTAGAGATTTTTCAGTCAAGTTACCACGATAAATGTGAATCCAATAATATTTATTTATACGGTGTTCAACATGTGGCCTTAAAATATGTTTAAACATAAATTTGCACAATTGACCAGCTGTGACTAGTCCTTCAAGTAAGTCATGTATGCAGTACAGCAGGTTGGATGCTCTTCAGATAAGCCAGAAGACTGCAGAGCCCAGTTAATGCAACTGGGACAGCGATGCCACGTACATATAGGCCCACCGCCTTTACTACACGGCAGGCTGGCTGCACCGCATACCTTTTGCCATTTGACACAGACATGTGGGGCCTGCTAGTGACAGATGCTGCACAGTACTGGTCCCAGAGGTCACAAATGACCTTTGGATTGTCTTTTTTTTCAGTCACAAAGAATTATTTGTTTGACGATGGCCACCAATGTAACCCCGGGCACTCTGATGGAGCCGTGGGTTGTCGCTGCTTGTCTTTTGAGATCACATTTGCCTCACATGAATTGTGCGTATGTGTGTGTGTGTGTGTGTGTGTGTGTGTGTGTGTGTGTGTGTGTGTGTGTGTGTGTGTGTGTGTGTGTGTGTGTGTGTGTGTGTGTGTGTGTGTGTGTGTGTGTGTGTGAGATGGGCTGAGTGAGTGAATGCGTGTGTCTGTGTGCTTGCATTTGCAAGGACAAGCATGTGGACGTACGTTTTGAGGAAGATGCCTCACTAGCCACCCATATTCAGCTTGATGCCTTAAACTAAGCTTAATTGCTGCATGACTAGCCTCTTGTTTGGATGCCAGAGGGATTTTCTTTTATTATCCAGAATAAATCATCATTAAGATGTGCTTTTTCAGTGGCCTTTCCTTGGCTTAAAAATGCTGCTGCCCACAGGATCTATTCAGCATTTTAACTGTGGCAATCAGCGTGTTTGCATTTGCACCCTAGTCCGACCTCACAGGATAAAGTGTGCTTTAAGAAGCAGCGAGTCTGTCTCGCTTGTTTGTCACTCAACTTTTACATTGTTAGGTGACATTACACGGGAGAGGTTCTCATATTGTGCGCAAAGTAAAACTGTGAAATGGTATCCTGGAGCTGTGAAGCTTTAGTTTACCTTAGCAATTTCAGAGCTGGCAGGAACAGTGCGCAGTGCTGGGCCCCATACTGTCAGAGGTGCTTGATCCCCACCCCCATCCTTGCCCTCTCCATCTGTCACCTAACTAGAATGCACTGTTCACGTATACACATAACATGTATTTACGCATGCATGCACACACATTCTACCGCACATGCAGACACAAACACAATAATACCAGCCAGAACACTGCCCTCCAATATTATACCAAATCATAACTAAATATTTCATATATTACATTTTGTCGAACACTGTAAGACAATAAACAATTGTCTTACAGTGTTATTTCAGAAGTTACTGTTTACTATCTGTGCTACTAATATGATTGTACAGTATATGTACAGGAACCTGTATGCATGTGCACATCTCTCTTCAAAATTCTTTGCTATCCTGTTGTGCTGTAATGAGAAACTGTTATTCATATTGTAGATTCAGAAGAAAACCTTGTGAAAAACTGATACAATTTTCTATCGCCTGAAGCCTAGTGTCAGAAATATGATCTTACCCTCACCTCTTACCCTGACCGCCGTACTGTAATGATGCTCTGAGGTGAGGCCACTCATCAATTATTCACAGAATGCAAGATTTTCACTCTTTATCTTCTCGCCAGCTAGAGGACACCATTTAAGAAAAATAGAGGAGGAAATAAAGGAAAAGAGCGAAAGAGAGAAAAAGCAGCAAGCCGCTTGGTGGATGAATAAGAGAGCTTGCCGTGGACAGACAATGCTCTCGATGCGAGTTATAATTGTAGTTTAACAATGTGCGGACCTCTGGGATTTTCAGTATGCAATATATGGCCTTTAGACTTGGATCGCTATGGAAACCAAAGGCCCTGAAAGACCTGCAGTGCCCACCCACTCGGACAGCCGTTAATCATCTTCGCTCAGATCCTGGCACTGCAGAATTTGGCCAATGTGTCAAGAAGCAATTATATATACTTAGTGCTCGGGCACCCGATCTCCTCCCTCCCCTGTCTTTCCTCGCTCTCACACTCTTAATATAATCACAGAGTAGTCAGTTTAAAAGCCCTCTGTTCATTCCACTATCTATCTAGGGGATGCACACAATGCAGATGAAAAGAAGTGTAAAAAGACAGAGGATATTCTATTCTGAGAGCCATTATAATCAGAATATTCTTTTCATATAAATCATATCCAGCCATTTACTCGTTTTAGCAGCCTCCTGAGCTGACTGACATACTAAATTAGCCCAGCTGGCCCATTGCATTCACTGCACATATTGGGTTGGTGCGGATCATGGAGACTAATGTGAGCTGACTAGAGGGAGATTATGTTCCGCTGCTAACAGCTAAAACGTGAATAACACGATCCGCAAACCCACGGTGTTCCCCCATTACATCAGTCCTGATCAGCTGTGTGAAAATGGAAAGAGAGTAAGTGAGAGAGAGAAAGAGACAGGAAATAGACAGACATACTCGAGCTAAAGAGAAAGAAGTGCTCCTGTATTAAACATCTGCAAAAGCCCGTCCTACACTAGACCATGTCAGACTGAAATTTCTCATCAAGAGCAACCTAAATATGAAAAGTACAGGTGATGTGTGAAGGACATGCAGTGTTGACAGACTTCCAAACATAAGTTGATTGCCTTCCCTGTGATTTACCAATGACAGACATGGGGGGAGGCATGTCATATTTTATTATTATTTACTGTCCTACCAGCGTCTAAAGCTTTCAGTGCCAGCAAAGTCATTTTAGACAGCTAGCTGTGCATTAGCGATGTAGAGGAGTGTTAGGCTTTGAACAGTTGATGACAGGCTGTCAGACAGCTTCCCTCCATTGGGCTCCTTTTACCAAGGTCCACTCTTGCAACAAGCCACTCTCCACCATACCAGCCATTCATCCAGAAAAGGACACAGGCATTTTTGACACATTTGGTGCTAAGTGAACTGAAATCGTGTGAATTTCACTACATAGCACATTATCACATTTGCAAGAGGCACACACCAGGAGCAGGAACTGAAGGGGAAAGTTACTTCAATGTGTGGAAATGACTTGAGACCATCATAGTGAAGTGATGACTTTGACTGTGCATGTACAGCACTAATTAGCATTGAATAAATCTGCTCTTCTCACCTCATGTAAAAGAAATGTTCATAATGAAATGCAGAGAGACAAAAATAGCAGCTACGGAAAAAATATGCCTGGTTTTTAAGTGAAATCATTGTCTTTTTAGAATAACTGATAAGCAAAATAATTTGCACATCCTCTGGCAAATCAAATATGTGAAAACATGAGAAGGGTCTTGACATGATATAAAGCTAATTTACAAATGTGAGATGCGAGTAGGCACAAAAACAAAAGCTAACAAGAACATTAAATTATCAAAATAATTGTTATTTTGCATAATGTTGTTTGTCCCTTTCCTGAAAGAAAACCGGAGCTTACCTTATGAGGACACATGGGGGGCGGTGAGAAAGACTTCTCCGGTGTCTGGCTCAGGTTCTACAAGAAAAACACATTATCAGGGACATGTTTTCTGTGGAGAGCATCTCCCAGCAAATCTTCAGTGACAGAAGTTGCAGCTTATTTCCCAGTCCTTACCATTAGCATTTTTGCAATATATTTTAGAGGGGTTAAGCGACTCGCAATCCTTGCAGATCACTAATCCAAGACCACAGCTTTTGTTGACAGTTGTATTTTAAATCTTTATCTGGACAATATCATCTTATTGCACACCATGTGAGTGGTTATAGTGATGTATTGTGTTTTGTTTTTCAGTTTCCCCTTCCTTCTATCCCTCCACAAAGATTATAAATCCTTCTTTGTCAGAAGATTTCACTGAACATATGTTCAGACTTTTGCATACATGCCTGAACTCGTTTTTTGAGGTTAAATGATTATCACATTGTTAATACACCAAGACATCACTCAGATACAACAAAACACCATTAAAAAGCTGACGCAAGGTAAGTCAACAAGCCAACAACAGATGGCCCCGCTGCTTGTGATTATGCAAAGATTCTAAGTATTTGCATACTCACAATGCCAATCCTAAAAAAGAGAAAACAAGAAGCCATCTTGAGCTGACCCCGGTGAGAAATGAAAAGAGAAATGAGTGAAGCAAACGCAGCAGGGATGTGGATGGGCTCTGCATACTTCTTTGGGAATCTACCAAGGGCCTGCCTCCTGGGAAGGCCCTGTTGATTTCCAAGCAGGTGCTTTCAGTTATGCCCTCATATCCAATTATGTGGCTGTGGTGTGTCTGATGCTCCCTGACACTATTAATGGCTGCCTTATGGTATCACCAGGACAGATGACACACTCAACTCTCCAGACTCCTAACATCTATATTTCATTGCAACATAGAAGGAGAACACCTCTCTGGCCGAGGCTACTCAGAGAAGAAAAAAAAAAAGCCAGGCTTTCACTCCAGCATAAACACCGCATCATTAAATATAAATGAATAAATGGGCCTTGCTGTGATGATGGAATTAGTAGACAAAATTTTCCCTACAGATTGAGTAGTCTATATGACCATGATATCTTAATTGATGTGACAAATAAACATGAGTTATTTTTCTTTGGGGATGGGAACGAGAAATGGAATTTGCTTCTGAGTGTGTTGCAAGTGTGAGAATTGTATGATTTACAGGGTGGAAAACAGAATGACCTTGATCGCAAGCAGTCTCCAACAATGTGACTTCTATCTTTTATATTGCATATTTAAGGGGAGATGAATGGACAAACTGACGACATTCCAATGACCTGAACCAAAGCTTTTACAATATGCAGATGATTCTGCCCTGTACCACCATTGACAGTTAATCAACGGTAACAATACTGAAAATAGAAAGACATTTCTGATTTACCATATAACTCCCATTAACTCTAGAATGTTCTGATGTGCTACTAAAAAAAGCAAAAGGTCTAAATCTTTTATGGAATCAGTGTCAGAAATTGGAAGAGAACTTTGCTAAATTCACTAAGCAGCAAATTTTGGTATTTATTTTATGTCTGTATACATTTGAAGTAAACGACAGAGTTTCAATTCATCTTTGTCAACCACTTCAATTCGAAAGCACAAATGACGTGGAAGAAGAAATATTTACAAATACAAATATAATTTGTTGCTGCTTGGATTCAATGCTTTAGCTCATATAACAAAAGGAGCCTGTTCAAGCGTGATACCAACCACAGATAATCTAAATCTTTTTCCCTTTCTTGGACACAAACACAATCACATAGCAAGATCTCCCCGGGCTATAGTCAGTGTTGTTTTATTTATTTATTTTACTGATTTCCCCCCCCATTACAGTCTCATTTTATTTTTTGAGCGGAACAAAACATCACTTTTCATTTAGGCCATGTTCCTTTGTCAGACAGCTTGAGTGTAACACACACATGTAAAAAGTCATTATTAATCATTCATTTATTAACCATGCGGGAAAGCATGCAGCTTTGTGAGCAATAACTCATAGTCCATGTTTTTACAGGAAACATGAATGCGATGATGTTCATGTTATCGTGATATAAATCCTGAATAGAAAAGGAATGGAAGGAGAAAACATTTTTCAACTCACCTTTGCTCTGGAACATTTTGCATCTGATAGGCAAACATTATTGACAAGGCTTGCAACCGAGGGCCTTGGATTACACCATATATTGATGTTTTTCTCTTTTCAGAGCACTTGAGGTGGTTATTGTAATTTGATGAGGCCCAGAGAGCACAGGCTATGATACACAGCAACATTTATTTTCTGAGGAAACGGAAAGATAACTGAAACATGATGTTTCTTTGTCTGATTTCTTGGATACATGCTGATTTAGCAAGGATCCAAGTTTTTTTTCTTTCCTTTAGCGTTATTCTTAGCATACAACTAATCTAACTTACAAATAAGCAATGTCTTAATCGTGTAATTTATGAACAGATGTAGGTGAACCCTTCAGTATAACAGAACTGTTCAACTCAAGCTTGCTCAAAAGGAATATTAGACCAAACCATGCATTACTTCCTCTCTATTTGTATGTGCCAGATGTAGTATATAGTAGTCTGGTCACATTCAACAAGCCAACTTCCCTGACAAGTCCCCTGAAAAAACAAGAGCACTATTCACTGCTGAGTGGACAGGGACTTGTGGCACATTTGTGTATCTAGCTCTATCAGCTCAGCCTCTACTCTCCACACACACAAGGAGGCTTTATTCTGTCGTCTTTCCCGGCTACATCAAAAGTGCCAAGCTACATTTAGTAAACTGTGTTTCCAGCAGCTAGTTACTGCTTTTTCTTACCCTGTTGCCACCCTGACATTGTCCCCACAGCCCCCAAACCACACCCCCCAATAAAATATAGTACTCTCACTAGGATTAAAGGAGCAATGTAGTTCAAGGATTATCAAATGCCTTTGATCATGTGACTGCCATGTTTTTTTTTTTTTGATCTGCAGCACACAGCACTGAATATATTCTCTTTTTCTTGCCTTCTGTCTCTGTCCCTCTCCATGGATTTCCCTTCGCTTGATGGTTCTCTGCAGTGTGAGAAGACCTCTTGACAGGCAGTGAAAGAAGAGAGTGTAACAAGCGTAAAACACAAGCGCTATACAAGATAAAGCTGCCTTGTGTTGAAGTTTGATTAGTACATTGATAACGTGTTAGTAGAACAAGATGTGTATATATTTTAGCTAAAATTGTTTCCATACAGCCATCTGAGTCCATATTGAATTTAATGTTTACCCCCATTTCAGGCAATGACACATATGTTTTGAGTATAAAAGTAAGCGACCATAGATTATTTGTCATTCAAACAGGAAGTAAGGTTTCAGATGCCTCAACCCCCCACCGTACCCCCCAACTGCACCCTGCTGCTGTTCATTAGCAATTTTTGAGCCCTGGGCTATTTTGCTGTTTCAATCCCTGCATTATTATTATTTAGTGGCTGACTTGGACTTGCAATCAAAGGGGCACGCAATATGTGCAACATTTGTATCGCAAAGCAATGCCTTTTCCATGATGCCCAGACTAAAACCCTATAACTGCGAGCCAGGGGATTACGTGGCTCAAATTTAGTCAACATACCTCAAAAATGTTCTTTGTCCTCATTGTACGATCACCCCCTATTAATGTCATTGCCAAGACAAAAACAAGACATATCAAAACAATTATTTTGATGTGGCTTCAAGCAACACAACATTTCAATGTGAATGGCACTCGAACCTTGAATCATTATAAGGCGTGGTTTCGGGCAAAAAAAGCCCATCAAAAAATGATTGAATATCATTTTAATGGGTAAAAACCTACAAGGCTTTCATACTGTCTACCTGCCATGTTATACGATAGAGCATGTCAGTCAAGCTGAGGCACACATACTCAACATACAGACAGGCTAACTACACATGTGCATGCTGCCTTCCATCTCCGTCCCTGCTTGGCATGTTTATCTAGTCTTCCATGTGAGCTCAGTGCAGTACTGTGCATATGCATACAGAATGATGAAGGTTCAGAAACTAGTGCCTGAAGGAAGCTGCACATATAGCACAAGCTCTTTGAAATTGTGCCAGGGTGAGCCTCATTTGCAAAGCAACAAAAGTAAAATACTCTACAACTTCAAACCAAATTCTGGAGATGCCAACTGGTGCGGCTCTGCAGCTTGCTCAGAGAGGGAATTCAAGAAGGTTACATCCGGTGTCTTGTGTGTATGCTTCTGACATGGCTTATTTTCAGACCTAGCATTGCACCAGTGCAATGTCATGATTGCTTTGGCAAGGAAAGAGGCCTTAATTTACATGAGAGAGAGTCCTAGAAGCACACAGGAGCTTGCCTTTGACCAAGGTGCCAAAAAGCCTGAAGAAAAACAATGTAATTACAACCTACAAAGCTGCTGTGTTTAAAACAAACTCACTCTTAACACAGCAGGAACACAGTCTTGTAAATCAATCATTCCAATAGTCAAAATGTGGTAACCATAAAATATTTTGTATAATGGTTGGAATTCATTCATTTGTATATACTCAGATCAAAATTTCAATTTTTTTTTTTGTATGAAAAGTCTTCCAGTTAACATTCGTTCTTCAGACACTGTTTCCGCTTTTAAATCCTGTTTTAAGACACATTTTTACCGACTTGCCTTTTTGCCTGATAATTGATAACATTTATTAATGTGTTAAATTGTTGAAATTTCTCTGTTGTGTAACCACTTGATTTTAAGTGTTAAGCCGTTTCACCTGTCCTACCTTATGGTTCGAAATGATTCATCTGTAAATTTATTTTTAATGGTATTTTAATTGTGTGCTTATATTTTTATGTTTTTATAAATTTTACAATTTTAATTGTATTGACCTGCAGCCTAAGGAAAGCACTTTGTACTCCGAGTTTAAAAAGTGCTATACAAATAGAATTATTATTATTATTATTTTTATTATTTTATGCAAAATGTCAAGTACATTTTATTCTCTTCAAGTAGACTCGAATCCAATACATCTCCAACATTAAGCAGTCCGTCATTATCCACTCAATCACTAGTCCTCATTCTTTGGAGATTTAGTGTTTTTTAAACAGTCTTTGGTGCCATGGATTGTTTTGACAAGTGCAATATTGCTGTGGATTAACTAGAACAGGATTTCATACCATGTGGGTTTATGATAATCTAGAATATGTCAGGGAAGCTTAATATTGTTTTTACTGCCTTTACAACTGCTATGACATTTCATTAGGACATTGAGTTTTCAGAAACCTGATACCTACAGAAAAGGCACATGCTGATACTGTTTTAAATCAAGCAATATAATTGTTGTGTACCACAATACATGTAGGGCATATTTAAGTGTCTTAACAAAGGTTTGTGTACCAGTTCTGAGTATATGAGGTCTTCAGTCAAATCAGGTCTCACAGTTTTTATTCTTTTCCAGTTTCCAGTTTTTCTATTTCGACACGTTGTTGTCAACTACTGTGCAAGGCCTTCAGGTGGGAGAGGGGGCGCCTTGATTTTTATTTTTATATATTTGACTTCCAACAAAAGCCACAAGTCTACACCGTGTATGCACTCTTACTTTAAGATCAAGCTCTATCTCAATACTAAACAGAAAACAACATTTATTAAATATAGCATTGCTTTCCTAGAAAGTCTCATTTGACGAGTTTCTGCCAAACTGTTACAGAAAGCATAAATTGATGGCTGTAATCACAGATCATGATGGGGAAAACATTTGGAAATTATGAGTTTGTTGAAAAAGTCAACTAAATAACACATTCTGAATTAACAATGAATCAATGAGAATCATATTAGAATAGTAGGCTATTATAAAAATAGAAACAGAAACACCTTTTGCTGATTATTTCTGTTATTATCTTGAGCGAGTTATTAAAATTTCCTGGTTTATAAGGGGAGAAGTCTCCTTGGATTAAGTTGGATGTAATTACACGTATGATTATACATTTGTGAATATTACACCACTGTCGGTGCGAAAAAATATGACCTAACAAGCAAACACTACAAAATTGTCATCGCTCAGATAGTTTGGAGAGGAGCTGCAGTTTGTTACAAATTGAGGCCACGAGAAGAGAGACTATGTGCTGAAAAGCTCTCTAATCCAGTAATATTTTGGGTGACTCTCTAAGATAAATACTCTGGCATTGTCTTGATGAGAAAGCCTTGCCTCATTTAAGTGTCTTTGGGATCTGGATCAATCCACATGGCGGGCGTCAGGCTTGTACACTTGACCATATAATGTGGCATGCTTGTCAAAACCCGGAATGCATTTCTCTCTTCAAAGTATATTTCTTGGCCTGCTCTCGTCACTCACTCCCTCTAACCAATTTGTCATTCTAAGCCTAGCCTCTCTGCTGCCAGCGCCTAGATGATAGCAGTGGTCCTCTCTGATCCAGGCAGTGGCTAGGGAGCAGGCCAAGTGTTACGCGAGCCACCCTGGGACACCAAGCAGGCGCTTCTGCCGGCTGATGCACGCCTCCGCGGCCGAGAGAAACTGGCTTTGCAGATGCTTTCAATTCGACACAGAGTGGAGCTCATCTACTTTGTGGGGACATTTGCTTTGTGCTTGTGCACTGCATTTGTGGTGTGCATGAACATGCACTTGTGTGTGTGTGTGTGTCGGAAAGATTAAGAGTGGTCTGCGTGTATGTACGCATTTGTATGTGAGCGTTTGGGCATGACTGAATATATCTGTTTGTGCTTGCATGAGAGTGTGTGAAGCTGCTTTTTTATATAAAGACACAATTATTCTGAAATGAGGCAAAGCTTTTCTTTATTTATTTGGTTCGCAATTATAGTATTTGCTAAGTTCTGACTAAGTTCTGAGCTACTACTTCTCTGCTGATGTCCTCTAGAAGTCAGTCTTGTCACCATTTTCCGCCATTGGCAGGCCTTCCTCTCAAGAGCAAGAGGCAACACACGGTGTCGTTGTCACTTCATTAATCCTGTTTTAAACAACAATTAATGCCCTCATTCAAATGCTTGGATGGCTCTTTGCTGTTAAGCTTATCAGCAACAGTCTACCAATTTACTACTGCAATTCTCTCTCTAGTCGGGTGAGCAGTGCATTAAGTGTGTTCAAAATTACATTAGCTGTACGTTGTTATTGACTGCTTCTCACGGTCAGGCAAAACTTTAAATTGATAAATTAAAATAAATGCCATCCCATCAAGTCAAATTACCCAGGGCATGTGCTATGCATTACCAAATCCTCTCTTCTCAGCATGCCTTTTTGAGAAAAGGAGTTAGGAATGATAAATATTCAAGTAGCTTTTGCTTTACATGATACAAAACAGTTCAAGAATGCAACATAATTTGCAAGTAAATTTGGCAAACGTATGCTAATCATCTTCTGTTTGTCAAATTACGGAGAATGTGCTCTGTTTTGATGAGCAGTCTACTCTCCTCCTCTCTGCAGAGGTGCTCGACATCGCCCTTTCAGTACCCCTGTGTTTTTTATGTTGCAGCCCTTTGCAATAGTGTTTAGGATTAAATATGCATGCACCTTCACCGGAGTAGACATATTTATCTTTAGCGCATAGACTGCCACCCACCATTCCGAACCCCAAAATCGACAGTCCCAAAATAGACCCCTTCCTTCGTCTGCATGAGAATTGAGACTTAAAGTGGCTTGTTGAATGCGTAGCCTGAGCTTTCTCGTTAGACATTGATACCCATCTCACAAAGCAACACTAGCCTTTATCTGTCTGAGAGCGATTCAGTATTTGATTGGGAATGAATCTGGAAGGCTCCAATCAGTTTCCCTTGTATGGGCACAGTTAACATGTGTGTGACTGCTCCTTGAGCACTGATGGCAGAGACATGGCCGATTAAGGCCAGAGCCCCAATCAAACCAGCTGTGAGCCATTCCCCCCATGGCACTGGTTGTGCCAGACATGTGTTCCACACTACTAGCGGGCAGTACGCCTCGACCAAACCCCCAGTCTGGGGAGTCACGGCCACACATGAACCAAACCATGTAGGCAGATTGGGGTTTTAGCTACACAAACATTTTTCAGAGACAGAACTACTATGCAAGCAGAAATAATCTCATTGGTTGGGTTAAACCTCAGTGGAGTTTCTTTTTGTCCCAGCAGCAGTAGGCTGCTGAAGCCCAGTGCAAGAAGGCAGGGGTACACAGTACGTAGCTAATATTATGAATCCCAGTGCTTTTCCTGGGTAAAAGAATGCAATAAAGTCTGGGCGAGAATTCAATATGACAATTTATCGCCATTCAATGGAATCAGATCATGATTAAATCATATATCAAGATATCGTGATACATTGACAACTAGAAAATCTGATTTCTTTAACTAAAGTGCCTATTTAAATGAGAAGAGAATCACTACTTTCCTTTGTCAAGTATTTAATTCACAAAAGAGCAATCAAAACCATGTAGTTATTTCATGTAGTTTTAGAAGACATGCTATATTGAAATACATATTATTATCAAGATATAAAATGACCTATATGGTGATAGGAAGATTGGCCATATAGCCCAGCACTAAATGCAAATAAGTCATACTTAAGACAAGTAATCTGGGTAAGATAAGATAGAAAGTCACCATTTGTATTTAGTTATATTTTTTAGAGTGGTCCAGTTAGATAGTCTTTGCTCTGAAAAACATTATCATCTTATTTAACTAGTAATCAAATGAATAAATAAAAAGAGAAACAAAATAAATCACCACATTTTTCAATTCAATAATAAACATCTGAACATTACAAACTGTAACATTAGCCTACGCATCTTTAGAAATTCCATTTCACCATCTCATATTGAGTAAGCATTAACCATTTGATCCACCCTTTTACGTGATGGGTACTCGCTCCAATGGGAGAATGTCTGCTTTGTGAATACGCGACTTGTTTTAATATAATATGACCCTCACTTTTAAATGTATTTTCCACAAAAAAATATCACCTTTTATACTCTCCACAGCTAGATATTGATATCTAACAAATAATAGGTCATACCGGTCATTTAAACTGAGGTATTGCCAACCAAGTATTACCAAACCAAGACTGAACATCATATTCCCAGTACCATTCAAATTTTTTATTCAGTGGTGAAAAACATTGAGCTAACTCATACAAAGTATATCATTTACATAAAAGAAACAGCTTCCTTCTTTATCTTTAAAGCAATAATCAAACAATTAAACAGTACACACACATACAAAAACCCATATTCTAAATGTGTTCAGAATTTATGACCATAATCTTTTAACAAAGAGAATATTATGCACTGCAGCTCTAACATGATAAAAGGTTTTTGTTTTTTTCAAGCTTCGGTAGATTTTCATAAACACAAATTTCTGTAGCCATCTCTTAATGTTTTTTTTTATAAATTCCAGTGTGGGGGTGCCAAATGCAGAGAATGCTGAATTCTATAAATAGCAGTTTTAAACCAAAATAATCACAGGGTTAAACTATGGCTTTTTTGGACTTGGATTCAATATAGCAAGAAGTTTTTTAATAAAAGTAGTGTTTTTGACATCAGTATGGTCTAACTGCAATATGTCTTAGTAAAACAAAACAGGGGCATGGGAATTCTTGTAAGAGAAGTAAATTGCAGTTATATAGAAAGAAATACTGCCGTCAAGACATGGACAATAACTAGTGTTGCATGGGGATCAATCTGTAACCAGAAGCCCTTCAGGCTGCCACGTCAATCCCCACATGTGCTTCTAACATAATAACTGGAGTGTTATGATCACGAATGGAATTGCAAATGTATTTCTTTTTCTGTTTCAGGTGGACATACATGAATTATGCAAATCTACAGGGTTACAAATTTAAAAGAGATTGGTTTTGAATAGATGTTCTCATTGTGAAGTCCAGACCTCAGCGGACCTCACTAAAGAATTATCGTCTGACTTCCGCCCAACACCCACAACCGTTTTCTCTGAATGACATGACGAACCATCAGCCGGCTATCAAACGGAGGAAAATACAAGGCCTTCTAAACACCTATTAGAGCTATCGATGGCAGAGGCAGAGGTTATGACCATAGAATGGGGCGGATATTTGTGTCTCTCACTCCGCATTACCAGCGTCTTTGGAAAAAGCTTTATAGATTTGGACAGAGGCAAAGGGAGGCTTTATCAGCACCAACACAGAGAAACACATTAAGAGATCAGAACCCCAAAGGTCAATTGAGGCTTTGGGCAGTGCTTTGTTATGGTGTCTTCTCTGTTTATACTGCCCTCAAGCCAAGGGACTCATGTGAAAACAATAAATTGTAGCAATTTTGTGTACAACTTAGAAGTTTTAAATCCTCAATACATACTGAATACTGTATTCCTTCATATTGTGTCCTAACGTTTAAACATTTTCCTCTTTTCTGTGAGATAAAATGGCCAGTGTTCGGCATTCTGTGTCCTTTATCACAAGAAACAATGGGATAAAAGGTACTGATGTAACTTCAAATTTAAAAAAGGATCATAGTGGAGAAAACTTTTTGATAACCAGCTTGTAACTTCCTGAATGTATTCATCTGTCAACTCATATGTGACACAAGTAGCAAATTTCAGCCCAGACGCAGTTTTGTAATTTCAATATCGTCCTACTGGAACGGTAGCTGAACTCTGCTGCAAACATCATTCTTTTTCAAAACTCAATTATGTGACATGCTGATATTAAAAGAGCACATTGCCCTTGTTCAGAGGATGTTAAACATCTCTTTTTCAGGATTTAATGTTTTTTTATATATTTTCATGAACTGAACAGAAGACATGGTGACATGGTGTTGTGATTTACTTGTATTTTGCAAGGCAACACTCACTGGTTGAGACACATCCCTAATCCCTCTCAGGATAATAATAATAACAACAACAATAATAATAATAATAATAATCACTATAGTAGTAGGGTAATCCTTATTCCCAGATGGAACTATTTCCTGAAAAGACTGAAAATAAGTTTTGGGCCCGCAGAGGTTCTATTCAAGAAGAAGAGCAATGGGAAGTGATTTGAAATACACAGCAATTAAAATAAGACAAACTGTCCAATCCTACCCACCATGCTAATCCTCTCTGATAAAGATGTAGCTATTGTAGTGCAAAAACTTTCTCATTTTATTGTTTCTATTGTGTATGAGGTTATACTATTGCACTCTCACTCCATCCCCAAGTGTACTTCCTCAGAAAAGGAAAACATATTCTCAGATGCCAGAAGGTGCAACGGTGATCTGACTAGCTGCCATTGAAGAAGCACACGATTTTAGTTTCAAAATACCAAGTTTACAACACTTTGGGGGGATAAAAAAAAGACAAAAAATATGTCTGCAACAGCTGCCGCAGTACTACTGTAGAATAAATGCAGCACAGATGAAAGATGATGAGTGCCTTTTTACTCCTGGACTTCACAAGAGTCTAAGAACACACACAAGCGCAGGCGTTCACGCAGAGAAACACATCCACAAATGCAAAACGCGGATAAACATACGACTGAAGACGAATGCTTAATGTTTTTCCTTTCTAATGCAAAAGACAACCAAAGCGAGAAACAGATGGAATCATTTCTAACCCTGAAAATTGCTCATGACCACAATTAATGATGGTGAATAATCCTAATGAATGCTACACTATGTTCGCGATTGCCATCTTGCTATCTGCATACAGGCTCGTGGAAAATGTTAATTGTTATGCTAATCTTTCAAACAGATAAATATAGACGAGCAAAAGCAAAAGTACGAGGCATGTCAAGATTATCATTAAACATTATATATATTTGCTGTATATATAAATTATTTAGATTCGTCTCTCTTTTATGTTCTGTTTTTAATTCTGTTTTCCATTTCTTTTTGTCTTTCATTCTCTCTTTTTTTTTTTCCTTTTTGAAAGGCAGTCTCTCTAAATCCAATACAGTTTCTCTCAGCGTGAGGCAGCTTCAAAGCCCTGCTCTGTGGTCAGGCCCGTCGATCCTCTCACCCACCTCCCGGTTGTTTAAGAGAGCAAAAGCACAGCAGTGCAGTTTCTTAAACAACAGATCCAACCCAGCACCAACAGAGGGACCGCTGTTTGGCAAAAGAGTCTCTCTCTCTCTCTCTTTCTCTCTCTGTCTTTCTCTCTCTCTCTATCTCTCTCTCTCTCTCTCTCTCTCTCTCTCTCTATCCCGCTATCTTTCCTCACCTTGGACTCCGACTCTTTCCCCCTTCTCATTACCCTCCCTCCTCCATAGACCTCATTATACCCACATACTCCTCTTTCTCTCTCTCTTTCTCTCTCTCTCTCTCTCTCTCTCTCACTCTCATACAATTGCCTCCCTCACGCTCACTCCATCTGTCAGTTACCTCACCTTCTCCATTCCTCTACCATCATTTACCTTCTTCCATCCCCGGCTACTTCAGCTGTCCTCACTTTTCACCCGGCACTCCATCCCAGTGTCCCGGGCCTCCCCCTCTATCTTTGCCGCAGCTCAATCCCTATCGCCGCCTCTTGCCTCACTCTCGATGTAAAGTGATTGATGCCAAGCCTGGGCTCCGGGCCATCCCTTCTACCACACACACACGCAGGGCCATCGCACTGAACCCAGAGGGGATGCCGTTACCTAGGAAAGGGGATTTGAAGTGGAACGTGGCTATGGGAGGCATGGAGAACAAGCCGTACCCACCCATGTCTGAGGGGAGCCAGTCTTGGGGGTGCCCTTGGTGGGGGAGCACGAATTGGTACACTGGAGTGCTCATTATGGCTCTGTAGGGACTGGCCTGCGGGCCAGCCAGTGAGTTTCTCTGGAGCTCATTACACCAGGCAGCCACGGAGCTCGAGGCACCCAGAGGCAACGGGGCTCATTGCAGAGATGAGAAAGGGGAGGGCTGCCCAGATTACCCTTAATCAGAGGCACCTGTAGACAGTCAGCGCCTCCCTCCTCATTGCCTTCCGTTAAGCCCCCACCCCTCCCAACCCGCACGCACACTCTTTTTTCGCTGCTGTAATTATTGCAATTGCTTCACTTGACTGTCATTCCTGAGCACGAAGTTGCACAGCTTGCCTTCTAATGAGAAACCCAGCTATGATCCGAAGGTGTTATTTATTTATTTAATTATTTATTCAACACAGCATGTATAATGTCAATTATTTAAATTAGTGTGATTTTAGCACGCCATGCACTGCAAAAGCTCTCCCTACTGTGCGTTATCGGCATTCGACTCACATCGCTCACCATCCACCTCTATGTGGTGGACTCTGAGTTAATTAAGTTTTAATGCGACATGTGCACCAAACTGGGGGGAATATGATTCAAATCAGCTATTATTGAAATATGAGGTGACACATAGAGTTCAATTACATGAACATTTCACCTCTTCAGTATCTAGTAAAATGAAAAGGTAAATGGTTTTGACAGTGCCCTAAACAATACATACGGTGTTTATAAGCAAACGTGAACGGATTAGAAACGCCTGGTTCAATATCCTTCAGATGCAATCACAGTTTAGCTTTTTCAAATGAGTTGTATTGGAGCCCAGGTAGTCAGATTTCAGGGGTTTAAACTGACAGAGGGCCAACTACTTCAAATTACATCATTTCAGTTTTTAGGTCAGCAGGAAATGTGGAAATCAAATTTTGGAAGCAATAATCTCATTCAGCCAGAACATCACTTTTCTTCCACCTGTAAGCTGAAGTGAAACCAGTACTTCTCTACACTGAGAGCAACACAAACTCCAATCTGCCTATTTGCATAATAAGAAGCGTGACTGTCAGTCGTTTGGGCAAATGTCTATTTCTAAGGATGACAGAACAAACAAGTGTTGACTTTGATGTGAGTTAGAGGGTGCTAGCTAAAGTCTGTTTTAAGTGCTGAGGAGATGTACAGTAGGGATTAATAAAAACAAGAACGATGTGATGTGCATGACTGAACCACTTTTGTTATTCTCTCTCCTTCCTTGCACACCTCCCTTTAGGTGCTGAGACGTTCTTTGAAACCAACTGTCAAGCTGTTGTCTGTGCAGGCAGCATACAAAGAGTTCATCCAAAACCTGCACTTTACTTTTTGAAACGCTTGAACGGATGTGTGGTTTGTGGCTTTTCTTAACACACTGTTAGTGTGGTAGTTCGAGACAAAACTAACCAACGATTATCAATGTTGTCTCTTTCTTAACAGCTTAACAGTGCGTTTAGTTATATACTTATTATTGCTATTCATTCAACATGTACGCCATAATCACACTACAGGGGAAAAGTAAGACTCAGTGTTGGAACACTTAAATTGTTATTTCTCAGGCAAATCACATTATTTCATGTCACTTAATGGGTATTAGGAATTATAAAACCAAAAAAGCATAAACATTTAAACTCCTTAGCAGCTAAAACTCCCCACCCACATCCCTCTATCATGTCACCCAACAGATTCTGCCTCAATTAAATACGCCCACCAATAAATTGGTTTGCTGAATTTATCATTTCAATGTTTACGGTATGCATATGTTTAGTTTTGCTTTTATTTTCTCTTTCATTATTTCGAGCCTCTGTTAGTACTGTATTGTGCTTTTACAAAATGTAATCTACCATGCATTCTAAATGTAAACAATACCAAGAAATAGTAAAAAAGGATCTTTGGAGAAATAGTCACAAGAACCAACTATTTGAAACGGTTGAAAGAAACAGTTTATAATCACATAAATATCTTAAGAGTTTTGTCACAAATCGTGGAACATGGCCTCATTATTTCAGCTTGATGAGCTGCCACACCTGACAGGAAAAATGACATGAATAACAAAAACAAAAAGATTTGTGTTGAGAGGCTGATCAGCTCATTCCCTCGGTGCCCAGTAAAAATACGCACTTCATGGGCTACAGTAGCTGCACCGTGGGGGGAAAAATCAAGTTCAAAGAAGTTGTCGTCTCTCAAACTGGATTAAAGTGGTGGAACATTCACAAAACATCCAGTTTTATACATGTTTTATCTCAGAGTTTAGTTGATGAAATGGAACCGCCACACATTTTGTTTTGCCTGCAGTGAGAAGGCAAAAGGTGAACCAAAGAAACAAAATGCGAGAAAATGGAAGAAAAAAAAGGTGCTTTCAACGTAGAAAGATGTATTTTCAATCTCTGTCATGGTCACAAATCAAAATCCCCCCAGTTCTCTGAAAGATGCAGCCCCACGAGCCTTCACTTGTACTCCTTTAGTCTGTTTGTAGTTATGCAAGTCTGAAAACTAAAAGCTAAGGGCTTATGACAGAGTTACTGGAACTAAATTGTCATACATTTCCATTGCTTACAAGATGATGGATTACATTCATCAGTTGAGGCCTCTAATCTAATCAGGAGCTGCGCTCATCAAAGTCCTTTCGGAGGAGGTGTGCTGATCTGGGATCACTAAATATGTCCTTGTTTTTCTTCCATTTTTGGCGTGATCCAAAGCTAAAACTGATGTTGGATCAGCATGGGCACTTTGGAAATAATAGTCCTGATCTCATTTGTGCTTTTGATGAAAGAGCTATAAAAGATACTATCATTGAAACCTCTCAACGTGATATCCAAATTTTTTAATGCTGTAACATGACAGATAGATAGATAGATAGATAGATAGATAGATAGATAGATAGATAGATAGATAGATAGATAGATAGATAGATAGATAGATAGATAGATAGATAGATAGATAGATAGATAGATAGATAGATAGATAGATAGATTTGTTTGTTAATTGTAATACATTCGTTCCGTACTGAAGTTGCATGTCTATGAAATAAATGCAATCTGGTTTTCAGTTTCAGCAGCAGTCTGCTATTAGGACACTTTTGGCTTTCCCTCTCCCTGCCCACACATAATGACACACTTGAGTTGTTAAGCCTGATGTTCTGCATAGACCGGGGCCACAGTCCTCATACCAAATGACACTGGGACGTGAACTGTGGTGTAGTGTATTTCTTTTCTTCAGCCTGCCAGTACATTTGTTT
The DNA here is from genome assembly GCF_027596085.1 of Anoplopoma fimbria. Taxonomy (NCBI): domain Eukaryota; kingdom Metazoa; phylum Chordata; class Actinopteri; order Perciformes; family Anoplopomatidae; genus Anoplopoma; species Anoplopoma fimbria. The sequence continues at coordinate 14,554,888 of NC_072452.1, forward strand.
TCATTAGATGGGATTGGTCAGCAGTCTAGGCCCTTGTGTCCAGTAATGGAGCGTACAATTGTGGGCCCATTATAGACTCGCAGTGAAATAAATGATATATTGATCTTAAATATTTCACACTCTTGTATCTCTCTGAACAGCTGTTACTGCGGCCACACAAAAATCTCATTATGTATCTCCTTAAGGGAAAATGCAGTGCACTTCATGCATCTCACTCATTGGGAGTTACTCCAGTAAATGCGATTCTCCAGGTACATGTGGCATACTGTGCGTAGCATTTCTTCGATAGATATTAAGAGCTTGAACAACAAGGCAGCAGACTTAAAGTAAAGCAATCGCAGCTAATGTAAAGCTGTAATGAAAACAAACTATACACAGAGGTGCGACACCGAGCATTAATGAAATTACAGGGCTGGAACTCAGTCGACTTCTCTGTGTATTGTGCAATGAAACAGAACAGGACAGCGAAGCAACTGATGCATGCAACTCACAGTCACAATTACTATTTCATTAAGGAGCTGCTACCATTGGCAGGCGTTCTCTGGCATTGTTGTGTGGAGGCTGGCACGACACCGGAAGGGGGGTGGGGGATGAGGGTTTGGGGGGCGATGGCGGGGGGGGGGGGGGACGGATCTGAGGAGGAAGGGGGAGCAATGGGTGGGGAGGAAACATGCTTTAATTTGGGTCATCTCCCAGTCTGCACGAGGTTGGGTGACAGAGCCTCCCCTGCATCTAATCTGAAAACACATATGTTGTACTGGGTATCCACCTGAATTAATTGACCTAATTATTCCTGATACAAGACAGAGGGGAATGTGAAGAAAGAAAAAAACATTTTTATAAAATTGTATGGCATGCGAGTCCCACAAAAATGTGTGGCACGCACACATTTAGAGAGATGGAGGCTACCTATCAGGATGACAGCATAGCCCCTAATTGCTTCAAAAGGGTGAGGATGTGCATGCTTTATGCCTAAGAGTGGAATGTGGGGGGGGGTCATTTGTCTTACCACAAACACTCACACGCACACACTGAAGCAGACAGGCGCCACGGGTCAAGATGCTGCCTGGGATGCCACATCGCTAAACAGTTCTGATGTGTCTCTCATGACGACGTATCATACTGAGCCAAAAGGACAAGCAATAAAGCAATAAACAACAATAAAAAAAAAGTTAGGAATTTCGATTGAAACAGAAAGGGAGAGGCGGAAAACAATACACTCGGTAGAAGTTAACATTTGCTATTATGACACATTTTAACTGGCATTGGAAAAACTGTCACCGTGTGTCCTGTATTAAATCGAATAAATGGCCACAACACGATCTCTCTGAGGCTAAGGATTACAAAGGGATTTAGGGTGTTTGATATACAAAATGGACTGTGTATGACAACATTTTAAAACCCACACTACTATGTGCTGTGGTAAAAAAAGAGCTGCTACTAAAATGCAGTGAAAGACAACAAATGGTAAGCAGGGACCAACCCATTGCACAAATAACTGAAATTATAGTGCATTACTGTTAATTTCTAAATTGCCTTGAGTTAGTCTGAGTACTTCAACCATCACAAAACTGTGGCTGATGGTGGCTAATTTTTGCAGGTGTTATACTGCACTTTATTCATCTCACTTTATGTGTAACTGCTTATGTTAATAGGATTTCAACTCAATTTATTCAAGTGCTGATCAATGGCATGCAATCTCGGCACTTCATGCATTATGTATTTTAATGGAACTCACTTGCTTTATAGCTGAATGGCTAAAGGTTAACAGTCCCAATAGGTGGGACTCCCTGAAGACTAATCTGAACTTCAAACACCACAGCTTTTCTTTTTTTCACTGCACAAGCCAAAAGCGCACAACAACAGAAAAGTTGTTTTTATCACCACTTCTTATGGCTCATTGGGAGAAAGAAAGCGATTTATTACCCCACATCCTTTGCTCATATTAATGTGACTATAAATGCCCATAGACATTTTACTCTCTGTAGGAAGTGAGGCAGAAAAAAAGAGGAGTTAGAGGTTGGGGAATTAGTAAGAGGGGTACTGGTGCAAGGGAGGGAGTAGGGGGAAAGAGGGAGGGGGGGAGAGGAAGACAGGAATGTGTAGGTGGGATATAAGTGAAATGAGAGGAGAGGAGGGAGTGGGATAGCTAAAGTGGGATAAAATCTCACACCAACAACAGAGATAGATATGTCACAGACTCAATAATTATGCTACTGTATCTGGCATTTTGATATCAAAAATAAAAGTAATTTCACCAGTGAGATCTTAAGCTTCTCTCTCTCTCTGCAGTTTAATATGGAAAACATCCAGGCGTCTCTGAGGGCCCTCGTCTCTCTCCACTGCCACTCCCTGCTCAATAAAACTGGCATGCTATTCCCAAGATGAGAGTCCCACTGGACTACGTGAGGACTGTGAGGTAAAAACCCCTCCAGTCCCTACTAAATCTAGAAGTGGGAGACAGAAGGTGCTAGAGACATATCCTGTGAGGGGCACTTGGCAGTTTTCATCTTATTGTATTCTTAGTCATCATGATATGCCTGTGGCTTTTGGAAAATGATGTTGAGACGCCCATGAGATGACTTTTTATTTTGCTATAGAAACTGTACAATTTTGTCACCTTGGCAAAGAAGAGCCAAATGGAGATTTCAGTCTATTATGCAGAAAATATTAACAGTGTAATGAATCGGTAGCGAGATGTAGAGATTTGATCAGTGGTAATTTAAAATGGATCGAATGAGGAAAGATGAAAAAGTGAAATCTGGCTTTTAGAGAGCTTAAATGGACGAGGACTGCAGTGAGCCTCACAGCTGGCCTGCTTGAATATGGATTTCTGTGCTGAGACACTCAACACTATTGCTAGGTAAACATGAATGCATGAATCAATTCAAAACAAGGTTAATGAGTACAAATCTTGACTTGTGCAATCAAAATTTGGCTGCATTAACGGCCATTATCATTCTGTCATTGTTTTAGTTTCACATGGATGAGAGTGGATTATTGGTAAGATGTACAATTGCTGAGGGAGTCGGGGTATTTGGTGAGGCGAGTGGAAGCTTAAAGCTGTCAAGAAATCACTTAGTCGACAAAAGATTCCAGTCAGAAACATGATGTATAATAATAACCTGTAAAGAAGCACTTGCCTTCAACACAGCCTGAACTGGGGCCAGCCGTTTTAACTGGCGCCATCAGTCTCCTCCAGGTAATGCAATTAGATGCCACTAATATCTTGGGATGCTCTTCAAACTGCAAATGCACTTTTGCTAAATAGCACGCACTGTAATAACTAGTGACAGCACTCAGAGAGCCAGATTGAAAAAGCTTTTGCATGTGATTGGTTCAAGTAATTGCACATACAAAATGCTCCCAATGATAGAATTCATGAACTGCAACCAGATGTTGTCTAAATCTATGCTGGCTTGTTTGCTTTGTTGCCAGGCAACGCAATTCACCTTGGGCTAGAATATTCATAGTGAATTTGTAAGACGGTCTTGGGCAGTCCTAAGGTGCAATTACAATTCTGCAGTCTGTTTGTTGGAGTTCTGCCTATTGATCAAGTCACCCAGTTCACTAGCAAGACCACAGAAAACCTAATCCACTCTCCACTTGGTCGCTGGCCTGAACCTGTAATTAGTGCTTCGTTCCATTTAAACATTTAATCAGGTGTCTTGGATCAAATTTTTGTTCAACTGCTAGTATGTAGATGATTTTTTTGTTGTTTACTTCAAACAATATTAGGAAAAACTGAAGCTCTCCCGGATAATATCTAGGTTTTGTCATTCACATTTCAAATACAAACACAGTAGCTCTTGAGTAGCTTAGGGAAAGCTGTTGGGCTGTCAGACTATCGATGGCAATGCTCTTACTACCTTGTAACAGTCAAAGCCGCCCACATGAGAGATGAAGACAGCCACCTTACTTAACACACACAAACATACAAGCATACAAAACGTGCATCGTGGAAACGCCTTAGGGCTACAGACACGTGTAGTGTATCATCAGAAGTTCATTGGATCACTGTAATCTTGGGCTAAATCTCTTCACTTGACGGATTAACTGGAATATCAAAGAACACAATGCAATATAACTAAACAGTGCTGATCAGGAGCTGTGATAGTGAATATGAATCCAGAGAAAGAGAGAGATAGAGAGAAGGAGGAGGCGGGAATAGGATCTGCTTCTTGCTCCCACTATTCCCCTCAAGGCAACGTCAGGATAAATCTTCTAAGGGATTATCCCAGCTACACAATGTTCTCTGTTCTGCCCATTGTATGCCTCTTTAAGCACAATTGATAAATTAGTTATTTATATTGTGGATGGAGACTCAAACACTGGATTTTCTTTTTGATTTGGCTGTTTGAAGCATTACGAGCTGTGTGTGTTCTTCCCATGCCAGATTCTACTGAGCAGACATTCATGAAGTAGTAAAGGCGTACAATTTGGAGTGGGGAAACTTAAGAATGGCAGACGTTTTTGCTTCTTCTATTACCAAAGTTTACCTTACAGGTATGTTTTTTTAAGTACAGAACCTTCAGCTGTGTTTCCAAGCTAAAGGAAGGGCACTTGGCCAGCAGGAGTTAGACAATACTATGCAGTCGAGGGGCTCTGCTTCGCTTCATTCAGTTCGCCTGCCAGCTCAATAGGGGCCCAAATCAGTCTTAAATGAGTTACACATGGGATCAGATATCTCTGCGGGAGCCCTCCTGCTTTTAATTTAAGGTAAACTAATAGCTTCATTTATTTGTAATTACAAAAAAAATAATACCCTGCTTTAAACCTGTATCATGTTATCCACTTTCAACTGGCAGCTCACTCTTCAATAGTTCATGAATTTTAATTCATTTCGGTGTTTAGGCCAATCTCCCAGTTGTATGAAGCGACAGAGAGTTTTAGTAAAATCGAATTACCCTCTGTGTGTTTCACTGGTCTCACCCCCTACCGTCCTCATTTCCCTCATCATTCTACTCCTCCTCCTCCGCCTTCCTTCCTTTTCTCTTTCCTCTTTCCTTTCATTTTACCCTTCCTATTTTTCCTTTTTTTTTTACCCATCCCTATAACTTCCTTATTTTCCTCATAGACTGCCTCAAGACAGCAGTAAATTGTATGTCTGTGTTTTAACTCTGGTTGCCCCTAGCACATGTAAATGACTTTGGTACTTGATGTTTGAAGAGAAAAGATGAAGAAAAAAATCCCTAAGTGCAAAATCAAACAGATAAGAGGCAGGAATTTTCACTTTGCCGGGGAATGTGTGTCTTGACATGTGCCGCCTTTTATGTGTTTCTTTTTAAAGTAGTCAAGGACAGTTACTTTTTGGAGGCATCCTGAATGTTAGGGATACATTTATGGGTTTCCATTTCTGTGACATTAAGTCTCTTTTAGGGGAAATCCTATAGAAGTACAGCAAACATTGCTATAACTTTCACACTAAACCAAGCTGAAGTGTACATGGTGGCCCTTGTGTTATCACCCAGTCCCATATGTGTGACTCTGCACCCTGAAAATAGTCTACGGAGGGATCATACATACATAAGCAACCAGCCACAGTCTTATAATAAAAACCTGCTGGATAGGAAATATCTCACATGCCAGGAAGTTGGTAGCTCTGTGCATTTGAGGCTGTATGGCCATATGACCCACATTACACCGAGTCATTCAAATGACCTCTGAGGTGTTATCTCCAAAAGGCAAACATGGCAGCATTACTGCCCTCTCTTCCTTGCCAAGGATGCCAGAAAATATCTGACTTTGCAAAGATCCAGTCTCGCTGCATCTGCAAATTTGCATTTTCAAGGTCAAATGTTGTATCGAGAATATGGGAGATAATGGTGTTACAATAAATTATGGGAATGCGACAAATAAATCGATGGTTGAGCGGTCCTCAGTGATAAAACGAGGGACAACCTAGCATGTCCTGGTGCGGACAGCAACAACCTTGAGATTTAGAAAGAGCATTATGAACTAAAGGGATATGATTTGGTGGGAGTTAAGGTTAAAGATACAGTGAGGATAAGATTAGTGTTTAGCCTACGAAATCTACAAGGTTGAGAGGTTAGAGTCTTGTGATCCTTCCTAAGTACCTGTTCTTAACTTCTGGTGTGGGGCACTTTGTCCTTCTCTGACCTGGATCATCAGCAGCAAACCCATTAGAAAGAGAACACCAGATGACAAATACCCTAGGATCATGCTGAGTATTCATCTGCCACGTTTGTCTGAGTGACAAAGCATTTCCTGCTGGCTAGGAGGGTAATCTTACAGGGTGACCATGCTGCCAATGGATACGTTCTGTACGTTTCAAAATCAACTCACTGACAATGTCCATCATCTATTAGTGTGGAGAGAATAGCCGTCCATGGACACATCCATCTATTAAATCCCACAGAGGCTTAATTGACATTGTCTAGGGGGAAGACGTTGGCCTCCCTTCCTTCCCAGCGTGTGTCTAAGCCCTCAGAAAAGCGGTTGTACATTGACAAGCGGATAAAACTCCATAACTTAACCGGAGAGACTGGACACCCCTGGCAATCTTTTTGTTGTGTCTAAAAATAGTGGGTCCCGACGGTCCCTCTTGAAAAAAGCAGGCTCAATTCATTATTTCATTATATCCCCCCTCTCTGATTTACATGCACACCAGAGGAAGAGTAATTTCTATCTGAGCGTCATGGCTGTGGCAAGGAGCTGTGTGCTGATCCCCAGCAGAATAGCAGGATACGAAAACAAGCCAGAGATCCTCTCAGTGCATGCCAACCTCAAAAGGCAGACATGATCTCATGTTATCCATGTTTTCCCCTAAGCATTAAGACATATATGCATCATGTCAATGAGACCTGTTTCAGGAAACTCATACCTTTTCAGTCATGTTAAATAATGTATGAAGAGGAAAAATATTTGAGAAGAATCCAGTATTCAGTGTTGCATCATCACCTGACACACTCGTCTTCATTCACATGGTGTTTTATTTTTCCTGTATGTGATGCATACTTAAGTACTTAGCTGTATTTGCATATTCCCTAAGAAACTATGAATAATTCTTTATTCATCTTATTGCATTCACTCACTGGCAATGCTCTGCATTACTGTGCAATTTCACTGATAGTTGCCATTGAACTATTTGTGACCTCAGTGACTCTCCCTCTGTGCATTCAGCACTCATAGTGAGTACAAAGCAGTATTGGACACATGATTAGCAGCATGCTGTGCACCATTCATCGATTACGCTATATATCATATTGTTGCCCAATCGAAAACAAATGACGCCAACTGAAGCTTAATAATATGATGCTTGTGGTTCATATCTGCAAGAGATGGTTGCGTCCAGAAAATGATGTGTGGGCACAATTACTCTTGGCTACTTGTGAAGTTGAACTTTGACTTGTAACCAGCAATCTAAAGACCTCATGTCATGTAAGGAGGGAACAACATGCTTTCCTTCGCCTCCCAGGACAATAGGGTACTTAAAAAAATCAAGGTCTGTTCTTGCAGGTGTATTTAATCATCCTGACAATCTTCCCAAATATGTTGTCAATGGCCAATGTTTGCATTGAGGAGGAACCCTACAAAAGACTCCCAAAGGATTTGCAGACATTGGTCGATGTGAGTCACTGAGGGAGGGGGGATGGGGTCAAACAAACGTGGTGTGCCTGGGTGACCTTAATCACTTCCAGGTTCACCCAGGCTCGGATTTCACTTGTGTGCCTTATTTCAGGTCACTGCCTCAAAGTCAAAGTAGGGCACAGTCATTATCTGAGGGAGCATAACACAATCATCCACACAATACAATAAGGTCGGCACAATTCACTGAAGTGTTGTCCATTACCTCTGGGCTTGAACACGTGTGCTCCATCACAAGCGGTGCCTGTCTATATGTGTGGAGCACTGGTAATATATGTAGTGAATTTGTCTGTAATACATGTGCAATTCTCCTGGATTCTCTTTTGCTGAAAAAAGAGAATGTAACCTCAATCACAGCGAAACACAAGCAGAGGAAAACTGATTTGGAGAAAACATAGTGGTCTGTATACATGGGATCTTAGAAATAGGAAGAGGTGAAGGGAAATTGAATACTGGGTGATGAAATGGGTTTATGGTGTTTCCGATCTTACTATTTTTGGCACATTGGATTGACTACTAAGTGTATTTATTGGAGAGGAAGACTATGAAGGCAAATCATTATACAATGTGTGTTTGATAGTCAAACCTCTTGTGAGAAAGAACTCGAAGAAATTCTTTGATCTTAATTGATCAAAACATGTTGTAATCATATTTAATCATACTGTGGTGTTGACAGAAGTTAACAGATAAAATGTAGTTGTATATACTATGAGCAAGAATTTTGACCAGCTCAAGGATCTGGAGCCAAGGTTAGGAACCACTGTTTGTTATTAACTGTTTGCCAAGTGAGTTCCCAAACTTAAATCACTGAGAAATTAGCGGACGAAAAAGTATTTAGATCCTTCACTGCAGTAAAAGTACTAATACCATACTGATGAAATAATCAATTTTAAGAAAAAGTCCTGCATTCAGAACCTTAGTCAAGTATGTTATTAGCAGCGAAATGTACTTTAAGTACCGATAGTAAAAGTATCCGTGCAGTAAAATGTTTCCTGTCAGTGTTTTACTATTAAATCTGATGTTTCAGGACACACATCATTAACGTGTGTTTTAAACTCCTTTATATACTGTTGATTAGTTTAATCTACAGCAATGCATCAAGTACAGTACATTATTTATCTCTGAGGTGTAGTGGAGTAAAAAGTACAATATTTACCTCTGAGATGTGGAGGAGTAGTGTTTAGTTTCAGATTGAAAACAGCCTTTAACCCGCCACCTAGCGTATTCGGCCAAACCAAAAACGATGATCGAAACCAATTAAATTTAGAGATACAATTGTGACTGGGTCCGCCCACTTACTGTCAAAAAGAAAAAACACTCGCGAGTGAGCAGGTATAAGTTACACATGCCGCGTGGATCTCATTTGTGCTTTTTGACGTTCATTTGTCTTCATAGAAGATCATAAACCATCATTATGAAGGTGGTCAGAGTCCTTTTTTCATTGGTTTTACTTATAAAAGATAGTACAGAAACTGCAATATCCTTACCCGGTAGGAACTGTAAATGAAGTCAGTCCTTTAAAAAAAAAGTTACAGTTATAACCAAGACATAACTGCAAAAGAGGCATCTCAAGGGATGCGTGGGAAGCACCAATTTCCCAAAAAAATTCATGGCGCAGCATGACGTGAAGCCATTTCACTTCATAATGACTGTCTGGCCAAGCAACAAAGACCTATGCAACAAAGAAACTGTCAAAATGACATGTAATCTGTCTGATTGATCTTGGGAATGAGTTGCTGCTCTTTTTGAAGACTGCATGCACATACATTCTTTATGAGCATCAGCGAATATCGCACACATTATTTAAGAAGACTCAAAAATATCTCGGATTCTATTATGCTTTCATGTTTCACGCTCTGGCTATCCTTCCATTTTATTATGGAATATGATTCCAGGCACTATAACTACATTTTAAATAACTAGCTAAATAAACGCAACATGCTATTCAGTTAAATAAAGCGGAGCTGTTTCTGATGGAGAAAAAAGTGATTAGAACAAAATATTGTTAACGGCTTGTTAAAGAGATGTTTGTATTGTTGTGCGAGATCAGTTGTGCTGTGGTTTCCACTCAATGAGTGTCCTAACACTGATACAGGTAGAGATCCAAGCCATTAGCATGAGCTGTATAATGTGTGTTACCACTGACTAGCATTAGCTTTTTTTGTGGTTCACCATCTATCATTATCTGCTAATAGCTCTTTGCATACCTCCAAGCTGATATGCAGTTTTCATACACATCTCAAGCACATGACATGCAGTGTGTTTCTATTACGAGGAAGCACTTACATAGCAAAGCAATGATGACAAGGAAAAAATGTAATTACAGCATTAATCATAGCAAGTATGACACAAAGATATCAAGCTGTGGATGTAGTTGCAATTATAACGTGTAACGTTCGTGGGTCTTGTACAATCTGCTTTGAATGTAATCAGATATTCACATTAGAGTGCTTTTCAAGCATTCACTTTGAACCCTTTTGCTTGTCACTGGATGAAGTCAGAGCAAAGAAAGAAAATCAGCATGCTGTTGTGTACGTGTGGATTAACTTGCTCTGTGTAAATGTTTGAGCGGGATGCATTTGGGGCCTCTGCTTGGCTTTTGTGTTTCTGCCCCAGATTATGCCTGACAGCCATGTACAATATCCTGTTATAGAACACAACTGCATAAAGGGCGCAGGAAAGGCATCAAATGCATTGGTTAAACAGTCCTTCCGTACGTGCAAACCTTTCCACAGTCATCCTACTTATGTCATGGGAAGCTCTAATTAGTTAATGGGCTGATCTCATCAGACAAATTATTTTGTTGCAAGTGTCCAGTCCAAGCTGAGAAGATTGCCAGAGGCATAAAGTTTGAGATGTGGGCTTAGAAACCCAATATAAACAACTTAATAGCATTTATGTAGTCAGCTTACATATTGCATGTGATCAGAAGTATTGCATTGCCACAGTTACTAAAAAGACATGATACTGCATATTGTAGTTGTCAAAGTAAAATGATATGCAGTGAACTCTAATAAATAAGACTTATTTTGGTCTTTCTTTTTACTGCACGACATTGAAGAGAAGGGGCTTGCCTCCGTCTGTAGTCAGAAGAGGTCAGCACACTCACTGTTCAGTCCTGAAGTGTTACAGTTACCCTGGAGTAGATTTCCAGGGTTCATAGTGTGAGTGTCATCACATTGAGGAACAAGCAGCTTCAAACGTGAGTACTTATATGACTCATGGCATGTCTTCTCTTGCCTGAATATGGCATGTCCACTGCTCCAGAACCGGGGGTGTTTAAAATGCAGTGATTAGCGCAGTGTCCAGTTAATTTTAACAGAGTTTGCAATGGGACTAATCAGGAATTAAGAGTCGGCATCAACTTTAAATCGCCTTCTTTACGCATTCGTGGGGGGATACTGTCAGGATAGAAAAAGGCAATTGTCTGCCGTCTCCCGATTATCCCCTGCAAAAGCCTATAATCTGGCTGAAAGTACTTAAAGAGTCAAGCAGCAAAATAAACAACATTGATTATCATTCCACTGTTCTTTTTTTTTTTCAAAGTGGAACCATGCAGAAAAGGAAGGGGGTTGTGGGCTAAGGTTGCACCTTCCCCCTTCATCGCCATCTGCTTGGGCAAATGTTAAGGCAGGCTAAATACCCCCTGAGTCCTCTGTTCAAACCAGATTATCAGCTATTCTAAGGAGGCGGACGAGCATCTTAATCATCTCTCAATCTCTTTTACAAAAGCAAATCAAGAATTCTGCAGAAGGATTACCAGGATTAAGGAGGAAACAGACATAGACATAGCTCTCCTTGGACAATGTCTTAAATTGCAGCCTCTCAGTCTGGCTACCTTCAGCATGCAAACATGCAACAACTGCATCCTGTCACTACATTGTCCTTAACACTGGTTAATACTCTCGAGCCAAAACATCACTCTCAGGAATGGTTGTTTTTGTGATAAATGGTATAAGGTTAACATGTTGCCACACAATACAACGACTGTAGCACTACAGTGTTCAACTGCATTCATTTATGGCTGTTGGAACTCATTTAGTCATACAGCTAGGTTACACTTCAGAAAAGAGCCTCTGTTTTACAATATTGACAGCATCACATAGTGTTGAACAATGACCCTCAGTGGGACGTGGCTGGGTTTGAAAACTGTATTTATTAGCCCCAACAGCATGATTGATTGCTGGACAGGTTTTTCCACTTCAAAGAGGATAAAATGAGGGCAAATTTCAATGCAAATAACCTCTTTGTGGCTGTCGCAGAAGTCCATAGAATGCTGATACACCTGGCAGCAAAAAAGATGAAAACATTTTGCCTCTTTTTTTTACTGTTTTTCTTTTTTTTAGATGTGTGCGCTCCTCTGGGGATTAGTGTTAAATCTGCATGGGCAAAATTACAGTTGAAACCTTGTGATCAAAGCGGGGTGGGGTGAGGGAAATGGGGGGAGCGGGTGTCTCCTAAAGAGTGCTTGTAATGCTTACTTATCCCTACTGTAACAACTTGAGTAACATCTACTCAACAAAATCAATCAAGCACTGACAAAACCATGCCAAAGAAAGTACATCTCTAAACATTTAGAGTGCCTGTCAATTGTGAGGGCATTACTAATCCTTCCACGCACGATCATGGCTAACCTGGGATATTTTAGGGAGGACAGAGACACATTACTGTCTCGCAGCCACACCAGCAAACCATCCTCCTTGTACACTATCCGCAACTACTGTTTTAGATCACACTTTTAACAAGGAACAAACAATTGTAGAAGCAATCGATGTTCCTCTGATCCCCGCTCCACAGTCACACCTCGTTTAATCAACAGAATTGTTTTCAATGAAAACAATCTCCGGGCTGTAGAGCTACTCAGTGTCTCAGAAAGAACCACTCGACGGGCTTCCACACTGATTTGATTGTTGCACACACAAAGGTAGCTAGACCACCGCAGCTAGGTTGGATGATTGAATTATTCAGTTTGGCAGAGATTTGGCAGCAATTGTGTGGAGTGTTGCCTTGAGTGGAGTGCAACAGAAAGACAGCATCTTCTCGTTTCCTGCTCCACTGCACAGCACATGCATAAATAGCCCCCACTTAAACAGGTCGGTGTTGCTTCAGGACAACTTCACATCATACTCTGCACATTCTTGCTGCCGGGCTAATTGACCTACACCTCCCTATAGACACGCTTAGCATTAAGTGATCGATTTAAAGCATTTATCATATTCATACTTGAACACTTAGACGAGAAGCATTGCTTTGAGCAGAAGCACAAAAAGCCAAAATACCACTTCCCTGAATAAAGGTTTAATGTAGCAGCAAACAATTATTTGCTATGTAAAAAATATAGCGGAGTAATGGCAAATGTTACCTGCGCTAATATTTACATTGTTAGCACCGTTAGCAACGTTAGCTGGATTTGGTTCCACTTAGTCCCGCCCTATTGTGCTGTGATTGGCTAGTTCTATTGTGTTGTGATTGGCAGATTATCTCACAAGGCAACCGTACAGACAGTCATTTTTGATGTCATTTAAAAGATGTGTCAGTTAGCTGGTTTATAAACTCAACTTTCATGGTATACTGGTTACAGAAAATGAGCCAAACAAAGTTCACTTATCTGGCGATAGTAATGTGCTTTCCTTTGCTGTGACAAGAGTGTGTGAATGAATCATTAAGTTGATAAATTTTACTAATTTAGCTGTTGGCTAGTTAGCTAGCTAATTTGCTAATTCCACTTTCATGCTACACAGATTACAGAAATTAGACCCACATACGAGAAGTTGACTCTGCCTGAAATATCCGAAGTTTAAAGCAAAAAAAAACTAATTGGTTAAGTTTAGGAAAAGAACATGGTTTAGGTTAAAATAAAAACTTTTTCTGGCAGAAAGCCTTGAGGGCAAACTTCTTCCATAAGCAAAATGAGCCCAGCAGTTGTGCAACATGTACCAGACGTTCACAGTACAGTAGTAGTCCCTCACAGCACAGTGATGAGGGACTTGGCAGATCAAACTTGGGGAATAACACCTCAGGTCATGTTGAGAGCTGTTCAGAGGCAATTGAAACGATCCCAATCTTGTATTTAGCACCTTTAAGGAAATGCAAATTAGTTAGTCAATGAAATAAGCAACATTTACTTTGACAAGTTCATTTCTGTAATTTCAGAGTTCAAAGAGCATTACCCTCTCAAAATTAAAAATGTCTCATAGGAGAAGGAGGCAAGCCACATCTTGCTGCCAAATGTGAAGCAACATACCACAACCTGAGGGACAGTGAATGGCCTAGACATTCACACAACACAATGTGATGGGATCTGTTGAAATGTAATTGGAAAGATGATTACTGAATGAATTATTCTGTTCCTACGTATAATCCATAACATTACTATTAACTGGAGATATGATATAGCTGCTGTAGCCTACCCCCTCATCCTTCCCTTAATATAAACCATTCATCAGGACACATACTAAACATGCATAGGGTATACTATCAATGTTTTATAAATTGATATGCATATTTTGTGACAGAGTATTGTTCAAATATTTAAAAAAATTGCATTTTGGGGAACTCTTATTCCAATAAAGCTTCTTTGGATTTTGAATGTATCCGATGTCACCACTGAAAACACACTGATGTGTTTTCAGTGGTGACATCGGATTTTATGAAGGCGTATATGGCTGCCAAAATCATCAAATTAACTTATAAAGAGGAAGATCCAAACTGACCTTAAATCATTACATATATTACATTACATTACATTACAGTCATTTAGCAGACATACAAGTGTTTAGAAATGTTGGGCTCAGATTACTCAATGCACTTTGCTTTTAAAAAGTTAGCTGAGACCGCAACTGCTGCAATCTTATAATTAAACAATTTGAAATCTTAAATTGTCATTCTATACCATCTGCAGCAAATGACTGTGATCTCAGTGGACAATGTGAGTGACTTGTAAAATCAATGTAATGTGAAGAAAAAAAAGGGGTTTTGCCATCTTGATAGTTTCTTTGCAATGTTATCCACAGAATAATAAATAGGTTCTGGTTTTATGTTTCCATGTTTTATCAGAGGGGAATAATTGATAACAGGGGGAGGTACTGATTGTACTGATTGCATCCTCAAGGTTGTGGAAGATTACTGGGCTTTAACCACTTCTATTTTTTTCCAAATAACTTTTATGTGGTTTCTATGTGATTCATATTAAAAGGTATTATTCATAACATATCATAAACATGTATGCTAATTGCAGTGCATTTTAAGATTTTATATAATAGGATACTACCGTCTAACAAGCTTCACTGAAATTGCCCAATAGCCATACTGTGAATGGTGAAAAAAATGGAAAACCATGAAAAATACAATTAATGAAGACCATATGGATAGCCTCACCACCGCAGCACAATGAATTGCTGCATGTGTCTGTGTAAGCTCTGCTGTGCGGGTCTGTATATTCTGCTCCTTCTGCAGACATACCATTGCATTAAATGTAATCAAACATAATACATGTAACTAGGTGGCCTGTAAGATGAAATTGGATACTGCGTCTTCATAAATCATGAATCAATATGTCATGAAGCAACTCTGGAATTACTTCTTTCAGTGACATTCTGTAATACAACCATGGGCCACGTTAAAAAGTCCTTTTATAGATGGTAAAAACATCGGGAGTGCACTTAATGTGAACCAACCAAAATCACAAGCGCATCCTGAGACCCGTAACAACTGCAAATTTCTGTTGGTACAGAGGAGCAACAGCAAAATGGTCCAAGGACAAAGACATTTTCTGTTATAAACTAGACCGGCAACTACTTCCACTAAATCTTTTTCATTCCTGCCATCCGCTCTTTCTCACCTTTGACTTTGCACTCTGAAGCAGAAGAAGAACGCATTAATCGCCTACTCTATCTTCACGCACAAATGTTAAGACTCATTAATGCTGATTGACTCATTTGAAAACATTTCATTACTTAATTATGCAGAACAAGGAAAATATAATCATAGTTTATTTGGCTCAAAGAGATATGTTTTTTAAAGAAAGAACAAGGCATTTAGCCTTTAGTTTACATTTATCTATTAATAGAAGGCTGACATTTATGCACTCTCCTTATGAGAATGCTCTTCTCGACTGCATCATTTTCTCAAATCACCAAGGACAGTTTCCCTGAGGGAACTGATTATCTTTTTCTCAGTTTTAAAATATGAGGTAACTTTGATAAGCAATTAAACATTTTCTGTTATCTCCTCTCTGGCTTTGTTTTATGCCTTTCAAGTCTGTATTTTTGGATCAAATGCGCATAAACACTGCATAACACAATGTTAGAGCAGCGGTTATTGCACCCTCTAGCATCAATCTTCCTCTCTGATGTGTAAAACCCTGTGTTTGTGTACTACTGTACATCATAATAGCAGGGTTATCATTATCAAATGATCATTATCAGCTCTCATGGAGGAGAAAAAAAAAATTGTGTTGTTCCAAAAAAAGATTTTCTTCTGCTGTTTTCTGTCGGTGCACTTCAAAGGACGTGCTCCAACCAAATTTCCATAACTTTTTATCTGTAATCTGTTCCTAATGAGCGATGTATATCCAAACCATTTCTCCATCTCAGTCTCCTAGTTAAGTGCGTTGCAAAATGTAGAAGAAAAGGAGAAATGGGCAGTTTTTCTAATGCTGAAATGGGCCAATTAATGGTGTCCAAACCAACACAGCCGCAAATACGTCTACAGGCCACAGCCTGTTTGACATATACTATCTGCTGCTGGCGAACTGTATATGAGAAAAACAAATGATTATTCTACAACGTGTTTTGTGCCTCATTTTAGTCTTACTGTTCTCATAAAGCAGATACGGTAAAATGTGCAGAAAACTGAAATGACTGAGTGATGCAGACTAATATTGGATGCTCAAAGCAATGAATAAGAAGAGTCGTCAAAATATGCAATACAATGCAAAAGACTTTAATAAATTTCAGAAGCGCACACATACATAAACAAAACATTTACAGTTTTCTCCACACTGGCAAATCAAATTCAATTACAAAGATCATGTAAGGTGCATATTGTACTTCACATTGAATAAAAGTGAGGTTGTCTGTCTCCCTTACAAGGACAAAAGCTCTCCCAATGTATGTTTATTTTTTTATTTTTTTCCCAAGATCAGGCAAATCTAATCATAACACAGTGCTAGGATGCTATGTATATTTCATACTGTGGCTCCTACGCAGTAGTGAATACATTTGATACCATAATTACATGAATATACCTCCTTCAACAATAACAACTTGCCTCAAAAACAGGCAACTTGCATAAAATTAAAAGCTTTAAAATAGACATAGTCTGTAGAACCGTAAAATATTAAGTCCGGAATAAACTTAAAAAGGGAGTCCGTGCAGTAATTTCATTTAACTATGTATAGTTTCTCAGAAGTGAGAAAACAGCCTCTGGTCCAGCCGATCTGTACATTTCCAATTGAATACACAGGCTATGTCTATTTTAATGACTCTAATTCTATGGTTATATGTATGTGCTGTAGGTGTCTTTGATGCCTTACCTATCAAAGCAGTCTTTAGCTTACCAATTAACAGGACTATTGAACAACAATGCTGCTAACCCATCAAGCCATTTATTGGTGTATACTGTAGGAATTATTCTAGGCAGGACAAACTGTACTATAATGATTCTATAGGTGTAGGAACAGTGGAAGCAAAATGATGCTCTGAACAAAACGGCTCAGAAGTAGTAAGTGCACCATAGTGGATTTTCTGTCAAATGTTGACTTATTGCTGATTTTATACCGAAGCCTGTATTTCCTTTTGAGTTTGGTGTTCGATGTTTTTCTCGTCAGAGAATGTATTTTGTCAATGTAAATAAATGCATAAAGTCAAGTCATTTTTTGCTTAAGCCCGACAACTCGTTTTAAAGACTGCCCAAGGATTATTATTATTATTCTCACAGGTTAAATCACTTCCAAATTGAAAGCGAAACACAAAAGGTCAGGCTTAGTGGTCTTCAAATCTGCCCTACATAAACAGCTTTTGATTATAACCCCAGCAGTTAGTCCCTTGTGATTGTGGCTTAGCTCAAAGTATTAAACTTGTCCTACCATTCGTCCCACTGTAATAACAGCACGGCGATCGGCAGCATGGTATTAAATCACTACAAATGTGGGCGCATTGTGGGGCCATGCATATTTCTGTAACGTTAGCCACACTCTTCACTAACAATGGTAACCAGTGGCATCAAAAGTGGGACAGAAAGAGGCCAAAGTTGGCAGAAAAGGTACGCTGTGATGTGGGCTCGGTACTAATGTGAGCCTACAGGTTGTAGACCTTGCAGCATAAATACACTATAAGTCATTACTTCCATGAGCAAGCCCGGAGAGAGCAACGTCAAAGGACACAAAAATCAGAAAGTAAGAAAATAAAAATTGGCCACCAGGCAGTTTGAAATCAAAGCAAAGGGAATGGAATCAATAAATATAAACACCATCAACTCTGTGACATACATAAATATAAACATCATTTATAGATCTACTAGCTGTATTTGACACCTATTTTACAGAGTGGGTGCTGGAGAGGGACATTTTCGAGGAGGGTTCAGGGCATACAGTATCGTCCTCACTGACACAGGTAAGTAATAGCATACGACTCAATAAAGCATTTCAAACTTCCAACAGATTCACAGGAGGAGCTTTGTCAAGTTTCAGCCAGGCAACATGAAGCGTCTCTCTTTTTTCTGAGATACCCCCTCTCCCCCCCGCCCTTCCCCTCCAAGTTCATCTTTTCTCTCGATTGTATGAAGAGATGGGGTTTGAGGCTGTAGAGACAGTAAAGTACTTGTTTCACCTCTTCAGTCCTCTCCTTCCTTCCTTCTTTCCTCCCTCTGCCCTCTCTCTCTCTCTCTCTCTCTCTCTCCTTTTCTTTTCTCTCTTTTTCTCGCTTTAGGTAGTGGGAGCTAGAGATTGATTTTAATCCTGTGGGAGCGAGCTGTACCTGTGCCACAGAGTGTGCCATAGTGTGGTGGTTTCAGTGCCGTCTCCTGAAATATAGAGAGACAGACAGATATAGGGAGATTGTTGTTACAATATCATCGAGCTCTGAGCAGCCTAAGCTGTAGCCTTATCAGTGTGAGGCTACACTGAACACTGAATAAAAAAATCTCCAAAGAGAGTATAGAAGATAAAAAAAAAGCATTCTTCAAGGCACGGCTGGCAATCAAGTCATTATCTTGTCAGGTTTCCTTGAAGAATGCTACAAGTGTCACACGCTTGTGCATTTTCCTGTACTTATCAGAGCATGCAACCCAATTATCACTCCCAATTTGTCGTTTTGTCTCCCACCACACTAGTGCAGCACTCTTCATTCCCCCTCAAAAAAAGCCATTTGGATCAATTTAGGCCCACTCTTTCTATCGGACCCTTGCCAGTGGGTCCTCTGATATGTACAGAATATGACATTTTGCTGTTCTTAAGAAGTTTAGCAACATATCTGCAAATATCTGAATCAGGAAGAATCTGACCTGATGGTGCTTACATTAGCGAGGCGCAGTGATGCACAGATGTAATGACTCAACAGAAAATAAAAAACAATGATAATAAAATAAAATAATGCCATAATCAGAAGCGAAGATTTGATACTGGCATTAGATTTGATTAACCAGCCTAGATAGCCTTTAAGAATCACGGCTTCTACCCCTGACTATGCATGCACTATGAGTCAGCATAAGAGCTTCGTCGTCTGAACATGGGTGGCTGGTGTGAACGGCCCATACCTTCTCCCACACAAATAAATGACGGGATGCAGAGACTGTGTTCAATGCTGCTCCCATGATCCAATCCTTTTATAATGTGATCTTTTTTTATGAAGATAATATATTAAATTTCATTTTAAAGATGGCATAACTACAACACTTCTGGTCAAAGGTGTAACTGCAATGCATGCATGCGTGTGTGTGTGTGTGTGTGTGTGTGTGTGTGTGTGTGTGTGTGTGATACCACAAAAACACCAACAGCAGCTTCTCTTACATAGAGTCACAGGAGGAGTGTTGTTAAGCAGTGACCCTGTGTGCTCTGTGTGCCCAGAATTATGGGCCAAACAAAAGAATGTATTAGCCTTTTTATGTCCTGCATATTCATGGTGATGTGTGAGATCACTCAAGCAGGGTGGTACTCATTTGATCTGCCTCCGCTAAAGCACATACACTCACAACAGCTCCTCATCACTGGAGGCAGTTTGACCTCTAATATCATGGGGTAAGGGTTAAAAGAAAACGATGAGATGCGTAAAAACTGAGCGGAGTGGTGAGGGGAGGGAGGAGGGTTTTGCATTTGCAAGTACAGCTCTCGCTGAATAATGAAGCCATATGGTGACACAAATCTGTGGTCTCTGAAGTATTTTTTACAAGCTTTACTCTTTAACAGCTACATCTGTAGAGTCCCTGAAAACATTTTGGTGACCTTCAACCATAATCATCCCCTCATTTGTGCCCTCCACATCGTTATTCCATGGGTGGGCTTTTTGTCTTTGCTTTCTATTCAGCTGCGTAAGGTGTGTGGGAGGGTGTGGGGCAATGAGAGATCACTGTAAAGGCCCTTAAGCACCATCTGTCACTCTGATGAACAATAAAGAAAACGCGATGACCTGCCTGTGATCTTTAGCTTTGGACTTCTGGTTTTAAATTCAGGTTCAACGACAGACCAAATGCAGCTTTTGTTTGAACAGACGCATTTGAAATAATCTCTGTTTTTTAAGTGTTCTTCCTCATACTTTGAAAATAGATTTACTTTAGAGGAGCACAAAGATGAAATCAAGCAGCAATGGAATTATAATAGCTTGACAAACAGGACAGCTGGTCATCTATTGTCACATCACTTCGGATCCTAAGATCGTGACTCACCCAAAGATTGTACGTGGCATCACTGATAATCTTAAAGGACGGCTGCCTTTTTTCTTCTATCTTATCAGCCTCATTCGAAACCTAATTACAGTGATTTTAATCATACTGTATTACGAGTGATTAACCCTTTAGTGCATTTAATTAACCTTTGCAGCCACCAATTCTCATCAAGCAAAGCTTCATGCTATTTTTTTTCTATGACACAGGCTTTAAATAAGCACACTTAAAACTGGTGGGAAATCGAATGTCTAAAGTGGGAGGCATCACTTCTCAATTGCTCAAGGGGACAGATAAAAAAGATGTATTATCAGCTTAACATCACTGATGATATGGTTGGTGAATAGAACCAATGAGGACATATTTTTTCTTAATAATATTCAAATTCCGGGAGCATGTGCCACCAAAATATGAGAATATTAAACTGACTTAACCCGATCTCTCTTTGAGAAAGCAATAAGTATACAGTACCTTAGAAATAAACTGATTCAAAAAGAGCCTGGAGATTTGGTAGGATGTTTGCTAATCATATATTCATTGATTTTAAATTATTTTTGACACTCTGATCAGCAACATAAATGAAAATCAATTTAAGTCCTTGATGCATAAAATACATGACAGAAAATAATTCAGAATTGTAGAACACAGACTGAATATTTCTGCATATTTCAAGGCAGTCGCTACCAGTAAGAGGGGAAATCATCCTGACAACTCGTCAGTGTGTCGTATAAACACATTATGAATTTAATCTTTGGTACCAAGGGCATGTAGCTGGCTTATGTATAATGTACCATGGCATATAGCTTTTAACCAGGATTTCAAATAAAAGGTGGATGAAGGGAATGACTATCAACTCTGTGTGGGTGTCTTCATAAATGATCCTAAGCACAATACTTCACAGGATCAACAGTCATTCATCAAAACTATGCCATGAGGAATTTTAACGCTTGCTAGATGTCACACAGAAGCGTATTGGGAGAGAAAAGACAGACATGAACCAAAGATCTGAAAACTGTGTGCAATATGAGGCTAGACACAAACAAAAGCAAGCACCTCATCAAATAAAATCAATTATTGATGCAATATCATGAAATTGACCCAGAATTGGATGAATGGCAGTCGGGATAATTATGATCAAAACAGTAACAAAAAAAAAAAGCCAATGCAACAACAACCAAATCCTCAAAGAAAAGCACAAAAAGGAACAAAATGAAAACAAAAAATGAAAATGAAAATTGTTGAAAATGCCAACAAATTCCACTTGAATGTTTGACACTGAGGGTAAATATGGATAAAGACATATCCTTATAAATAAATTGCCAACCCATGCACAGCCTTGATTAGGTCCATTGTGCTGGTGATAGAAGGTCAAATATCAACTTGCACATACTCTGCCATGTATTAGTGATAGAATGATCTTCAGTATACTCTTTAACAAAAAGTACAACACATCACGGCAGAAAACCTTTGTTTTGATAACGTTACAGTCTCTCCTGTGTTAGGTAATTTAAAGAATGTAAAGAATGTGTATCTACATATGCAGTTTATAACAATAATTGGGGTCATTAAAGTAGAGCATTTATGGGCTGAATGCAAGGTCTGCCTGGCAGGCTTTTTATGGACTACTGCTCCCTTGGTGTTTAAGTATATTGGTCTCAAGGCTCTGCGTCACCTTGATCTCTGTGACCCCCTCCCCCTGCCCCAAGAAGTGCTCAGTCTTGCCCACAGTGCTCTGCTCTGGCTGTCAGCACTGAGAAAGGCCACCTCTCCTTACCTCTGATTTACATTTATTTCCCTGGCCAGCTTTTATTTATTGGGGCACTTCGCATTTGGCACATATCTCTTACGGAATCATAAGCCCTTTGCTGTACCTTTGCATTCAAATGAGCATTCTCTCCCGCAAAGCCTCACTGGCAAAGCTAAGACAGCACTTAATATTTTAAGGACAAAAAAAAAATCGACAAAAAGTGGGACTATTTATCAAGTTGTTTTAGGACGTCAAGAGCACTTTTTTTTGTTTTGTGCTTTTACCGTCACACTTTTTTTGCTGGCATTTTTATTTTTTGCTATGCCATGTTTAAACATGTCAATCAAATATATTAGCACACAGCATCATTCACTCCTGACTTCAAATACATAAGTAGAAAGTTCAATCATTGCAGGCTCTTCTAGATCAGGCTACATTGCCACCAACAACTCAGACTGAAGTTAAAATAGCTAGCCATCATAGTTGCACTGCTGCCATTACTCAAGCTTTTGAATATGAAATTAAGCTGCTCTTGTTTTTTAGTAAATGATTATGCAATTATAAGTGCTTATGAAGGAGGGTGAAAACATGAATTAATAACGGTAAAGTGAAAGGTTTGCTGCATTAATTGTCACAAATTGTGTTTTATTCTTTTCAATTTTAAGTGCAGATGACATTCATGTAGACATGGTCATGGTCTGTGTGGGAAAATCCCCTGGCTCCATGCTGCCACCCTCCCCCTTTCACATCACCTACCATGGGACAGCAAGGGGAATGTGAGTGGGGACTAGTGTGGGTGGGTTTAAAAAGGAAGTCATGAATTACCTGTCGGGTGGTGATTTGCCCCGCGGTCTTGAATCCCCCCTGACAGCTGCACTCTGAGACACTGTACGGGTCGGAGCTAGTCGATGAGCACTTGGAGAGTGAGTCACAGCCCACCACGAACGTGTTGTCCAAGGGGAGCTCCTGGATCACATGGTGTTTCTTTGGGGCCACTGGAGTCTCCGGTTTGATTTGAAATGTAGGCTGAGGGGACGCGGACTTGTAATGCTTCGCTAAATCTGGGCTTTCGGGTTTGAAGGTGGTGGGCGTTGTGGCCCAGTTGTACTTCCCCATGGTCTGCTCCTCTAACTCCACGGGGAGATCCAGTGTCCCATTAATATGCTCATGGGTGGGGTCGTCAGGCTTGGATTCATCTATGGTCACAAAGTTCAAGAGGAGGCTTTTGGGGGATCGCTTCTTTCTCTTCTTCTTCTTCTTGATCTGACGGTTGTCTTGGTTGGGTGACACCCACTCACCACTCTGCTTGCCCTTCTGTACCACTTTGTGTCTGGGTGTCTGTCGGCAGCGCACCAAGGCAGTCACAAATATCACCAAGATGACAGTCATGGTCCCTGCTATGATTGCTATGACAACAATCACATATCCGTTGGCTTGAGGTGTCACCTCACTGTCCCCTATGTTACGATCCAAGGGTGTCTCCATACTTTTTCGCAGCTGCTCTTGGATAAAGGTAGCATTTGACACAGTGTCATTGACAAACAAGTGAATAAGTGCGATAGCCTGTAATGACTCAGGCTGACCCAGATCTTTGACTTTGACTACCAGCCTATGCAACCCCTGATCAGCTGCCACTATTTTCTCCTGCAGTGTTATGTTACCCGTTGTCTTGTCGATGGCAAAGAGACCTCGGGGGGAGACTCTAGATGTGATGATGATGCTGCTGATGATGCTGTACTGCAGCTCAGCATTCATACCTGTGTCATTGTCAATGGCAAACACTCTGGTGACCACAGCGCCAGGGTTGGTGGTGGTTCGCACTAGGTCATATGAGTAATTGGAGGATGGGATGACGAACACAGGGCGATTGTCGTTCACATCAACTACGTTGATGGTGACCTTGGCGTAGGAGGAGCTTGGAGGTTGCCCTCCATCAACTGCCTTGACCATAAATGTGTAGGAGCTTTGCTGCTCCCTATCGAAGGTGATATTGGGTTTGATCACACCGGTTTGGGGGTCGATGATGAAATTATCTTTTCCGTTCAAAATGGACAGGGTTATAATCGCATTATCTCCCGCGTCTGTGTCCGTCACTGTGATTAAGCCCACAGTTCCATAGAGAGGCAGGTTCTCAGGCACATAAAAGTTGTACTCAGGGTGTGTGAAAGCTGGGCTGTTGTCATTAAGGTCCTGGACGATTAGCCTTACAGTGACATTGCTCTGCAGGGACGTGGAGCCATTGTCCCTCGCTATGACAGTGAATGAGTACCTCTCCTGCTTCTCTCTGTCCAGTCGTTTGCCAACGGAGAGAATTCCTGACCGTCTGTCTATGTTAAACCCGTCAGGCGCATCAGGGCCAAGAGTATAAATAATCTCAGCATTATGTCCGCTGTCTGCGTCAGTGGCGCTGATTTTTATTAACTGTGTAGAGGGGTCATTGTTCTCCGGTATGGAAAGTTGGATTTCCGGCTGGGGGAAGATGGGTGCATTGTCGTTCTCATCCTTGATTTTAATTAAAACCATAGCTGAAGTGTTCAAAGGAGGCGTCCCCCTATCCGAAGCCACTATCTTAATTGCATATTCTCGAGTCGTCTCATAATCTAGGGGGGCAGCTGTCTCTAGTAAAAATTGGTCATTAAAGACAGGCTTCAATCGAAAAGGAACATCATGGTCAGTGTAGCAAGCTACTTTACCGTAAAGATCTGCATCCTTGTCAGTAACAGTGATGAGAGCTATTTTTGTGTTGAGGGGAGCATTCTCAGACAGCAGAACAGTCCCATTAACCAGGTTGATAATGTAGCGAGTGTCTATAGAGGGAACATTGTCATTAACATCTGTTACATTAACAATCACTGTGGCTCTGGAGGGGGTGGAGCTGCCATCACTGGCAAGGACGATGAGTTTGTGAACAGGAGTTACCTCCCGGTCCAGTGGCTGCTTCACAGTGATCAGTCCTGTAGAGCTGTCGATGGCAAAGTGGCGTTTGGTTGAGGCAGAGATCTGGTTGCTGAAGGCGAAGTGGATCAGTGCGTTGGAACCCAGGTCTGCGTCCGAGGCGTGAAGCTGAGCAACCGATGTCCCCATGGGGGCATTCTCTGGCACCGTGACCTCCAGCTCACTGTCCTTGAAGACGGGACGGTTATCATTGACATCGGAGATGGTGACTTGGAGGATGGCAGTGCTGGATTTGGGAGGGTTGCCGCCATCCTCTACCTTTATCTTCATCACAAAGGTGTCCTTCTGCTCGCGATCCAGGTTCTGCTGAACGATAAGCTGCGGCCACTTGTCCCCTTCAGGAGTCTCTATGATGTCTAAGCCAAACTCGCTGACACTCTGCAAAGACAAGACAACATTTTGGGTTACGTTTCTTTTGATTTGTACGCAAAATATTGAAATGGGATTTCACTTGGTTAATGACAAAGAAAAGGTCAGATCACTATAGTGATGTATTATATATTCTGAGGCATTCCTCCTCCTGTTTTTTGTTTATACATTGTAGATTTGTCAATTGTCTTAGAAAGCCAAACAGCTCCCAGAGGTATTTTCTTAGGTTAGTCAGGTTCGTTTTTTACCCTCGTAGGGATCAGGCTTTTAGGCAGTGATGAATGTCAAGAGCAAATTAAACGGCACAGGACATTTTTAAACAAGGCAGCTGGTTCATGGCTCTGCACTGCTCATCTCAGTACGCTACCCATTAATCAAAAGCCTTTTCAAACATGCTAATCATCTGATTGTTTAACTAATTTCCCACCGACACCATCCAATACTTGCCCCAGGAATATAGCAATTGTTTGATTATTCATATTTTTACAAACGTGACCAGTAAATCAAGTCCCTCCACCCTTCCTTGCAACTACTTCTCATAGGGATTAATTTACCTCTTTAGCCTCCTTTCCTGTTTTTTTTTCTGCCTTCACTAAAATGAGATTCCCCCCTACCTCCCTACCTTGTGTCAACTTAGATAGAACAGGCAGCCCGGCAGCATTTTACTGCATAAAGGGATAGAGAACGCTGAAAATGGAGACACAACAGTGAGCTCCCATTTTAAATACACTGCAAGACCAGATCCGTACTGATTAAGAAAAGGGAGTGAAAAACCCTGACTATTAGAAAGGCTTTTTGCTCAAGAAGGGCTAAATCTAGGCAAAAGTAAAGCCGGAGGAAAATGAAAACAAATGCATAAGTAATCCCCATGAGAAACCGGAGGAACTGGCACCGGCTGTTAAGAGTAATTGCCTTCCACCCAAAAAACTAGCACTAATATTTACAATTTCAGACGGGGAACGGTATGGATCCATAAATGTTTTCAAATTAGAGAAGAGAGGAAGGAAAAGGAAGGACGAGAGAGAGAGAGGGGGACAAGTGACAGAAAAGGAGAGAGAGAGAGAGAGCAGGGGGAGGAAATAAGAAGAAGATCAAGCCCATGAATGAGCTGCATGCACATTATGAAACAAAGAAGCCCTTTGAAGCTCTTTCAGTCAGAAGTAGTTTCATGGTAAAACAAGAAAAAGCATCCTCTTTAAAAAGATAAGCTTCATGCTGCACATAATGTTGGAAGAGATTACTCTGTCTAGGCACAGCTATCAAATGAGATTAAGATATATACATTCTCCTCGTTCAAGGAAGGAACGTTTCAACCAAATTGTGAATCCTCAGTAGGTTTTAAAATCTAGGACCGTCCTCGTGTGAGCGTAGTGTTGTAGCCGACACAAGGAGACATGCAGCCGCAGCATGTAAATTATTATGTACTCTGAAAAACTGCTTGCCAAGGGAATGTTGTCAACATGTCAGTGATTGACAGAACTACTTAAACCAGCCAACACTGCAGTAATGATCTTTCAGACCTTATTTCGTGATCCTGCTGGCAAGCAAGAGTCATATAGGGATTAGCAATATATACAATATGTGTGGAAATGAAATGTAGATAAACTATTTTATGGATGGGCCGAGCTGAATCTTCATGCACTCGGCAGAACTGTTTCTGCCATCACTAAAAAGGTCCAAGACAACATTCTGGGAGCTCTATTGCTAAGCACTACTCCATCCACACAGAGCTCCTCAATCCCCAGTTGTTTGAATAGTTCACAAATTCGGCACAGTATCTCAGTATCTGCTGCACAGATATTTGGCAAAGCCTGATTTAATAGTAGGATGTTGAGTTAGAATGTGTCAAATGGAATGCTGCACAATGATTTATGAGCCAGCATTTCCTCTATGCTTTTGTCTTGGTTTTCACACAATTTTACAACTGACAAGACGGCACTCAGCGCATTTCAATAAGTTGAAGGGAGCTATCTTTCAGGCGGTGCATCCTCCTGAATGCAGAATTAGCCTGGTGGATTGTGATAAGATCTGGGGCAGGCTACGAAAAGGCCAAATACTAGCATGAATCACTCACAGGAAACCCTAAGGCTGAGCGAGAAGGACGAAGCTTTCTAATCGCTTAAGTATGCCCATTATACCGTTTTCTCTTCCACCACACATGCACTGTACAGGTAGTTCTTCTTGAACTTTGATGACTTGCCATTCATTACACATAACTGGTCTCGGCAGCGACCAGAGAAGGATTATGGCACTGTATGTGTGGTATGTGTGTGGTACACAATCTATTCACAGATGGCTAATTTAAATAAAAAAGGGATACTGACAGAAGCCGAGGTGGCTGATGATGAGGGAAGGATGACTCCAAACCCCGTTTTGCAGACAGCGCCAGAACAGTGGATGCATCTTTCAGTCAAGTTGATGACCTTATTAAAACTAAGAGGAGACTGAGATTGGGCTGTGAATATATCAGGAAGACTCTAGTCACGGTGATGCCCATGGATAGGGCTAACTGGGGAGGGCTATTCATCACAAGCTATAGCACCTCTTTATAATGCTGATAGAGACTCACCCTCTCTCTGTCTCTCGCTCTCTTTCCTCCCTCATTCTTTCTCTCCGTCCCTCATCCACTTTTGCCCCTGGCCACGATCTCATGCATATAATTAAGACAAAAGAAGCTGGGGATTGTTTGTCTCTTTTTGTCAACCCTTAGAAGAGGATAATGTGTCAAAATAGGATGCTAATGAAAACTGGAAAGCTTGACAGTGAGCTCTCTGCCCATAAACCCTATTCACTGCCTATAGGCAGCATGCAATGCATTAATCAAATTTTTCTTGCTACTTTTGGAAGGGAGCTTGAATAAATTTTGCATCTTCAAATGCAAAGTTAGCATCAGTTTAGGAATAAAATTATTCAAGCCCAGACTTGGTGAACGAGCAAAAAGACCACTCCATTCACTCAAAAATCTCAGGCATATTTCAGAAAGAAGGTATGCAAGGGGAAAGCTAGGTAGGTGGCAAAAGGTTAAGCCTAAAAGCCCTCCAGATTGCCCAACCAAAATGCAGACACCCACTTCATCATCCACTTCATCAGAAGAACATGGCTCCATGTGAAATTACTTGAACATGACGCCTGTCTTAAATGTGTCTGAAGATGCTGACATAGATGTAACTTGGATTAATGTAGTGTGTGATAGTGCTAACTCATAAAACACTTGAATAAGGATAGAAGCCAATGTCTGTGAACAGCCGTGTTCCTGTGCGACGTCAAGAGCAGAATCTCATTTGGTCTTTAGTATGTTTCCATGTTGGCCTCTGAGTTATCCTGTGGATACGTAAATTGATCTAATCTGCTTTCAAGGGAGATCCTCCTCCATCCATGCATGTGATTGCTAACTCTGACCTTGACCATTTCTTGGATAGCCTTCTCTGCAGTTTTGGTGACGTAGCACACCACTACACACAGTACATGGTGGTTTCATTCAAAGTGTGATTACACCATTATGTGTAATGCCGGAGCACTGTGTTGGATGAAATCACACATTGTCCTTAACTTTGGAAAAGGATAAAGTTGTACAGAAAAAGGCTACCTTGATTCTTTCATTCTTTCTGCATGTTGTAATTCAGGCATGCTACATGTGGAGTGGTGGACCATTGAGTATGGACCACTGTGCTACACAATGGTAGCAATTTCAGCACCGCGCCTTCCACAACACAAGGAAACTGGGCAAACTATCATTCCGAGGGAGCTTCTGAGACAAATCTCACAGGACCATACAAAGATAGTCCAAGGGTGGCTTAGCGGCCAAGAGCTATTCTAGGAAATGCTTGCACATTCCTTCCCCACTAAACCCCTGGCTTTCTACTGCACTTCTGAAATAAAAGATACCAAAGGTTGAACATGTTTCTGGCTCCTTTAAAGCTTCCTCCCTGTGTTTTACTCACATGGAACCTGGAACACAATGAAATTAATCTTGAGTACAATGAGAATATAATGAGAAGAACTGAATCAGGGACGCAGTGCCGAGGATGCTCTAAGAAAAAAATCCTGCATAAGATAATACAACCACAGTCTAGGCGAGGGTTTTAGAAAGCTTTATATTTTGAAAAGGGCAAAGAAAATGATTGCAGATGATCATCATAATGAGCAGAACATTTGGTTGGTGATTTTCCAGGCATGAACAATTCAGGACATTGCGCTGGAGAGGCCTTGGCAGTGGGACTAAAAATGTAAATTGGTATTCGAGGCAGACACGGAGAGAAACGATTCTGTTCATGCCAACCCAGTGTTAACTTCATCTGAGACTCCAAGATGGACATGTCATTTCTTTGTACCATGCTCTCAAAATCCACTAACCTTTTTTTATTTATTATGTTTAGGGTTTCCTCTAGAGTGCTTGCATCTCCCTCTTTAATTAAACTTCATTTGTAAGAGCTCGTGTCATCTCTGATATCCATCTATCCACAAAGCGTAGAGCGTTGTCTAGACTACAAATGGAGAGTGCATGATATCATCCTACATTTCTGGATTTAAGGCTGACTCCATTAGGCAACATAGAACATTGCAATGCAGTTAAATAGAGCATCAATTAGATGATGAAGAAAAGCTTTTGCTAGTTCTGCACAAGACCCCTATTGACATAATACAGTATTCTCCTTCTCACTTGCTTTAATCTACTTTGTTCAGCACATGTAACCTGTTGTTGGAAATTGGACATGCAATAAATGCTTTGTGTGCATTTTCTACTGCGTGTTCTCAGATATTACTGTACATGGTGAAAACGTCCCCTTCTTAATAGCCTTCTCTCATTATGAAACAAAGCATATGGAAATATTAACAGCTGGTATAAAAACATTGTAGGCCTTATGAAAAATTCTACTTTATGAAAAAGTAGGTCATATATTCAACGCGTCAAAATGTATTTTCTATATTACAATACACTACAGCACCACACTAGCGATATAGCAGGCTTACAGGAAAAGCTGTTCTGCAGAATCTGAATCATGTTACAGCCAAAACATATGCTAAGAAAAATCTGAAGAGAGAAAATATCGTAAGGACTTAATGATTAAAAATAGTCAACCAATCAGATCCATGGCATGCTGCAGGCATGGCAGTGTGTCAGGATCCTTCAATAATATGTGTGCAGACTGCTATTCTGCTTGCCTTCCATTCAGTTATATGAAAAGACAATTAATTTCATACCTACTCATCCGCTTTATCTCTGTTTCTCCAAGACATATTGCTACAATGGTCTTTGGTTTATCAAATGTGATTGTTCCATACTTGGATTTCCAAAAAGCCTATGTATGGGACTAAAAGCTTTTTATTCCATTATGTCCATGGAGCAAACCAGTAACTTTGTACTGTACCAGTAACATGAGGCTGCAGGCCTGTATCATTCACTATCAATATTGTTCATTCATTCACTATTAAATTAAATTAACATAGAGATTGTGAGATACATTAATATCAACTTAAGTAACAAATTCAGCTTCAGGTACTTGGGTGTTTTTAATTTTTACTATCAAATTACAGCTTATAATTCAGTAAATATCCAATACAACAGGGATGTATGGGAGTTAACGGTATGAATGTACTCAGAGAATGTAGTAGTCCTTGTGTTAGATAAATAAAATCAACATTAATAAATAAACAAATGGGCCTTCAGAAATGGACTGTATATGAACACAAAACTGTGTGATTTTGACAAATATTTTATTTTATTAAAATAAATATTTTTTCTTCCCCCCCTTATTATACTTCTTTTGTAAAAATGAAGATAACTAAGGCCACCCTGAAACATAGCAAATCCTAATTCATTTTCACTTTCTATATATGAGAGATGAAACAGCGGTGAGCCTCACCTTGACCAGTTCATAATGCTGAATCCCATTGATTCCTACATCGGGGTCAAATGCTGAGGGCACTGGGTATCGAGTGTTGATGGCTGTATTCTCCGGGATGGAGATGTTAATTACAGTGGACTGGAAAAGGGGCGCGTTGTCGTTTACATCCTCGATCAGGAAGCGGATCTTGACCAATCGGAAGATCTCGTCCGGCAGCACCGCCACCTCGATCTCATAGTAGCAGCGTTTCTCAGCAAAGACCCCCGAGCACAGCTTCTCCCGGTCGATCCTGTGATTGGTGGTAAAGATCTCCCCTGTGTTGGCCTCCACCCTCACCAAGGGCACGTCACCTGTCTTGTACACAGGCTTGAACTGCAGCGGCGAGGACAACCTGATGTTGGGGTCCAGGTTGAGGTCCAGGTCCTTGCGCAGGTTCCCGATGCGGACGTTCTCCGGCTGCTCCTCCTTCAACGTGTAGTCCCTCTCCTGGGCCTGACATAGCATGACCACACAGGCGAGCAAGACCACCAGCACGTGAGCCTGACTTGCTAAGTCCATACTCAAGAGTGGATGGGAGCTTCACTTCTACAGCAGCAATTCTGCGACAAGAGAGGTGAGACGGAGAGAGAGAAAAAAAGAAGAGAGAAAGACAAAACATACAATGTCAGTGCACAAAATGACATGGCATTCAAAACTCTGCTGTAATTAGTACTATTTCCTCCTCAAGGAGAGTTTTCAACTTGACCTGTTCATCCTAACTAGTTATGAGCCCACATCCTTTGTACGTCTTTGAGAGCAAATTAACGACGGTTTTACACAATTAACCTTTGATGACATCCATTGAGCAAGCGCATACGCAAAGGTTAGTAGTTCATATATTCCATCAATCCATTTCATTGCTGTAATGAACCATTTCATATTTGTATTGAGAGGTATGAAAGCAGTGGAGTCCAGTGTTGTGATAAAATTCTTTGCTTTGAAAGCCTGCTCACGAACTACGTGCATGAAAAAATGTGATGAAGAGAAAAACTTAACTCATATCTAAGTCAATGTCAGTCAATGTGGTTCAGCGGAGTCTTCATAAACTGCACCCCACATGGAGACTTCAGCTAATTTGGTGGCAGCCGAACTGAGCCGTGAGCATCAGTGCCTCCATGTGCGCACACACACGCACACACACACACTTGCAATAGTACCGCTTGACAGCAGCTATTAATGGAAAACCTAATTTGCTCTGAATGCAAACAATTGAGCTCTCAAATATTTCATGAACGCCCATGTGTGTAAACATACACAGAGTGATAAGAGTGCTGTTTAGAGTATCTGCCGTGGAAGGAGACAACAATGTGTTATTTACTGCGGGAGCCGGCATCAGTCAAATTAGTGAAATTTAATCGTAACTTCATTACATCCTGACGAATGGGTTTCTCCAACATCAACTGTGATCAGCTTTCAGTTTATTGTATGTGCTGAATGATGCTTTAGATGAAATCCTTAACAGAAAATTCAGTGCAGATCACTGAACACTATTCATTAATAAATACACTTGTCTTCGGTTGCCACTTTATTTCATGCTGTTGTTCTACAAAATCTTTAACTGTTTTATATGTGCAAATGCTTGCCAAAGGGCAAGAACCCCATTTGCCAAAACCCAAGTAGGTCATTGGAAGATGATGAAGGAGTCAAACTCTGCAATGCCTTTCTGCCAGTATATATGCTAGCATGACATATTGACTACTTTCCACCAGTTAGTAGCATAATTAGTGAGTTATTAGGGGACTCACTTCATGTAGCGTGCTAGCTCACATTTGGATTTATTTATTAATTTAGTCAATTCTTGGATATCTTTAATAAATGCAATTCCATCATTTCCAACACAATCACACAGCTCTCTATAAATGCTTGGCCACACAGGCTTTAATTGGCTTTTGGCAATACAGTGGTGGTAATGGAGTGTAATTATCAAAGTATATTCATGTTCAGTGGGTTTTTTCAGTAGAATTACATTACTGGTCTTTAGATTGTTTTAGTGTGCAATGGCAAATCAGGGTAAAGCCACCAAGACACAGCTATGTTTCCTTCTCATAATATCCTGGCCCCCCATGTGTATTCCAGCGCAATATATTTAACGACTAATATAATTTCATTGCTCATATCCCACTGTGTATTTAGGTCCACCAAACCCCCTGAGTGTTTATCAACTGCATGATTTTCCTCAAGATATTGGTTTATATTCATAAGGCTGCTGCCTCAAAATCAAACGTCCATTTTATTCAAAGTATGGCAAAAAGGTATGACAGCCATCACAGGAACGATGGGCAGCTGGTGCTGAAAATGCATAAATACCCACACTAACAAGGGACCACAAATAGCTCCTTGGGAATCATAATATTTCCTACTTTATGAAATTCCCATCCATTTACATGAGTCAAACAATATCCTGGAGAAAAAGGTGACTACCTAAATAGCACTACAGGGGTCTTCTAAATTGCCAAGGCAACAGCGTTCTTACCCATTGAAGCTTTCGGCCTACCGACAAAGGGGAATTGATTAAAAATAAGAATTTAATTAAGCTGGTTTTGAATCAGCAACAATTGCAAGGCATTCATGCAGCCTGTAAAGACAGATTTATTTTCACACATATCATAAAGTCACATGTGACTCATTAAAGAACAGTTGGACATGAAAAGCATGGCTCTGACATTGATCAGTGTGAGGGTTATTCATTCTACACATATAGCACAGGCGGTGTTGCACTGTCAAGTCACAATATTGATGAGATATATCCCTTTAGTAACTGTGACACCCTTTACTTTGAAGTGTGCATCTTTCTGAGAGTGAGCAGCAATTGCTTTACTGTGATGATCGCCGGGCAGTCCAAGGCTGAGCTCGCACAACACATAATGAAGTTTAAACTACATCCTTAAATGGGATGTGATTCGGCGAAGTAAAAAAATGAAAGATCAAAGCATGATCTAGATTTCCTCTTCCTTGTAAGTGACAATAATTTTCCTCAGGATGAAGGGGTTTAGTATGTTTTTGAGTACATGCAGGAGTACAAATGTAGTAAAAAGGAGGAGACTTGGGCAATGCTAATGGGATGTTAAGAAACTTAATGTCTAGTAAAGGAGATATACATATAGAGCCTACATGTGGTGTACTGTATGAAGTAGATAAATATAAAGAGCTATTTCTCTTTTTTAGATATTTTCCAGGCAAGAGGCACATGCTACCCTTAAACATATTACGGCCAAACTTGTGTACTCCTCTTATTCTATTAGCTTAATGCAGTTCTTATCTCTTTACTGTGATTTTTCCAACATTTGCATGGCGTTTCGCCTGTCACAACCCTTTATACGCCTGTCCATGAGGGATAGGCTAGGTGAGAGACGGAATTGTGCTGGAAGGGGGGAAAAAAGTACGAGGGAGGGAGAAAGAAATCCTAGGTGTCAGTCAGAGTGTCTCCTTTGCTTACATTTCACTAGTCTCCTGAAATGCTATTTTGAGCCCCAGACAGCAGGTTGAATCCAGTAGGCAAACTCAAGTCTCCCTCTTGGGAGACGCACAGTGAAGAGGAGCAGGCCGGCCCAGGATCACTTTACACAACAGCGTGACGGACAAGCCTTCCTGCTGTTTGCATCCGCTGAAGGTAGCAGTGAGAGGGGAGACATACAGCTACTGTCAGACCCTACCTTAACCCCTAAATATACCCTTAACTGGAAACTCTCTGTGTAGTTAGTCTGAGGCTGAGAACCAAGACATTTTGGAGTCCTTTAACTGTCAAAGGGAGGTTTTCGACACTGTTGTATCTATCAATACTGCCTTTGGATCCAAAGAGATTTTCAAAAGAGGGCATTGGTAGAAGTAATACTTTTGATTGTCTTGGGCTTTTTCTCTTTTAACAGCTCTAAGGATCGCTGACAGCCTGACAGACCAGGTTTTTGTCAAGATCAGTCAGTTCTTTTTCAGTTCACACTGCTAGAACAATTCTCTTTACACGGTGGAGGAAAATAAGTTGTTTTCTCTGGGGAAACTTCAGCAATGACTGTATTATCTAAGTTGTGCTGGAAAGTGCGATAAAATGATGCTTGACTTAAACGACCACATTGACAATGTTAATAGTAGATTTAATAGTGACAAAAGATATGTATTAAAGTTCAAATATCACAGGGATACACACATCACACGCTCTCGTATTAATGAAACAGGAAATAGCTTATATATCAAAATTCTGACACATAATTTGCAGCACAATATTTGCATAAAGTCTGATAATGCTGTTAAGCTTCAAAACCCAGTGGCCTTCACATTTCAATCATTTTTTTCATTCTTATATGACTTGGATTATGAAGAGTTGTACTACTTGGGTAATGAAATGGTCGCTAAGTAATATTTCTGACCCTCCTGCATTAGCAAAATGACGAACTAATTTACAACGTCGTAATCTTGGACCTCAAGAGGGCAGTCTATACATGCAAATGTAATCCTAATGCTAAATATACGCGTGGTCATTTTGGTCTAGCTGTACATCATCTTTAATGTTTACTTGGCTTTAAAATCCATTATATTTAATTAAAACGTGACAAAACTGGACTGAATTTAAATGGACATTTAAATTATCAGAGAAGCCATGCAATTAATTAAAACAAAGTTTAACAAATATTAAACTTATTTTGACAAACCTATTCGTGTAGACATAGATATTTATTTTTTATTGATACTGGAAAATCTTTTTTTTATATATATCATTATGACCATAGTAAGGTGAAATCTGTGCTCTAGACACTGTCATGAATTCTGAAAATATAGGTTCAATACAATGTGGGATGTCATATTTAATATATTATCCCAGATGGGAAGTGAAAAAAAAACAGCTCAACTACTACATGATATCAGAGGAGAAGATCGAAAACTAGAGATGGACTTAAATTATTGGCAAACTCAAGTTTTTTATATGAACTATATGCGCTTTGGAGGCAGAATTTTGAAGGAGCTTGAAACCAAACATACACTGTAAGAAGAAAAACTAAAAGCAAAAACAACCTCTCCAACACCTGGGAAGCCTCTCTGAGACTACAAGTCAGTTACTCTATGAACTCTTTGCAACACATACAGTCTCATGACAAGTTGTGACCCCCAAACGCATCACTGTGCAACATTTTGTTGAATTTATCACAGGCATAACATTTGTTTTACTGGAGATATAGTTGTTACACGTTTATATCAGGATATGTCAG
Organism: Anoplopoma fimbria; assembly: GCF_027596085.1. Classification (NCBI taxonomy): domain Eukaryota; kingdom Metazoa; phylum Chordata; class Actinopteri; order Perciformes; family Anoplopomatidae; genus Anoplopoma; species Anoplopoma fimbria. The sequence continues at coordinate 14,591,526 of NC_072452.1, forward strand.
ATGATCAGTTGCAGTGTGCCTACTTGAAATGCGGATATGCATGTGCAGATGGGTTTATTGCGAATTTCAAAATCAAACAAATACTTAGCCTTCTTCCATTTAACCACTGACTCTTCTTTCAATATAAATGCCTCAGCCTAAAGCCGAAATATACTGCTCACCTTGGGATGGTTCACATTACCATTTGATTTAATTTCCCAGCAAACCTAAAGCTCAGTGGGCCTTGTGGGACTCTTAAAAAAAAAAAAAAAACAGGCCCAGTAATAATCTATTGCATACTGAGCAGGTAAAATGTATTAGGAACTCAAACAACCAACTGTGGCGGTTAATCTTCAGGCCATCTGGGATTTACATCGTGACTATTTGAACTATTTCTGGAAGAAGACAATAATATATTTATGTCTTTTTTTTTTTGGTTTTTTTTCCCTTCCTAGAGTGTGAGCGTGGACAGACTGAGCCCCCGGAGGTTATGGTCTGTGACAGCTGGACCGCTTGACCAGGAGCGCGCTGTTACCGCGCAACCCACGCACCGAGCTCAACGGACCAAGCTGCTGAGGAACCTGCAACGACAAGTCCCCGCAGTTGGATGCTCTTGGAAAGTAGGCCTATCCATCTATCCATCCATCCATCCATCCATCCATCCATCTAGCGATCGGTGTGGAGCAAAATAACTAAATAACGCCCGAAGTCGTGATCAACCGCCGCGGTACACACACTCATAATGCGACAGCTCTGCTTGGATCCACCGCCGAGCACCGTGTCCGTGTCCGTGGAGCCTTTCTATCTACATCAGGAGAGGAAAAACCCACGGAACATCCAGAAAGAGCCACTATGGCAACACAGTGATGCGTCCTGGTAGGCTGTTAGTGCATCTCTGCCCGGTCCATGTTGCTCCAAGTGATTGTAAATATAACGCAGGTCCGCGCCGGTATTGAGACGTCAATTTTTTATTTTTTTTTATATATATATTTTTTTATATATATGGACCACACAAACGAGGCTGCCGGGCGCTCCGGATACACAGCAGCCATGTGCATACAATATGCCCAGAGACTACTAAAGTGAAACAACAACAACAACAACAAAACAATATTTTTGATTCCAACAGTAAAGTGGTGATGAAGAGCAGATCTTACCTTCTCCGCTCGGATGTGAGGACAACTCAACCGTGAGTACCGTCGCGTGGAGACATCACTGATTTGCAAAAAAGAGAAGTGAGCCACGAATGAAACTGAAGTGGGAGAGGATCCTCATCAGAAGCGGCAGCAAAACGCAATGCAAGTAGAAAGAAGACAAAAAAAAATGTTATCCACTACAAAAACTTATCCATGCGGCGCTAAAAAAGAAGATCTGTGGTCCTCATGTGCATCATGCACTGCGATCAACTCTGATCGAGATGGACGCTGTAATTCCTCTTCGGATGTCTCGGGCTCGCAATCCCACGGCCGGCGATACGCATCGGCTCCAGCTTGTTTTACTTTAACTTTGTATCCCTAGCCTAGGTTTGCCTTGAGATTTCTACTTTTCTCTTTTTTTTTTTTTTTTTTTAACCAGCTTAAAAACTTGCAAACTTGCACGTATACGCGTTAAGGGGCTTCTTGACCCGCGCGTAAAACTTCAATCCAAGAGCGCAAAAAAAGAAAAGAAAAAAGGACTTCTGATGAAAAGCTGAAAGCTTAAAACCTAATGTATTTAATAACCACTTGTTTTGACTGATTGGAGGTTGTGCACACTCCCCAAAAAACTCTTGAAGGAGGGATGCAGAGAGCGCATCGCCCCCCAATGGAGTTGGATCAAAGTGTGCTTCAGCGCAGCATCGTTTACAGGAGCCGGGATAGGCGGTTCACCGTATCTGTCTGCTAAGCTGTAGATGTCTCAGTAGTATTGTATGAACTCAGTTCCTCAATACTGCCCACCTCTCTCTCCCTCTCTCTCTCTCTCTCTCCCTCCGACTGACATCATGGCGGAAGGAGGAGCCAACCGCAGATTTAAGAGCCCTGGTCCTCTTAAAGCCGCACTGCGTTGGAGAGCTGCTTGCACTGAGATGTAGGTGGATGCCGGGGTGTGTGTGTGGACCACAGATGCCTCTGCTGTTTGCAGTAGCCACAGTGCTCCAGAAATCTGCCTGAAAGCAAGAGGGGGGCACTGTTCACTTTTATACCGAGCTCCGTTTCTGCTTTTCATTTTCCAATTAGTTCTACTGTATCATTGGCACCTCAGAATAATGATGAGGTTCAGATTCTTTTCAGACAATCCCCAAGAGTGTCAACAGGCTGTGGCAGAGCTCTTATCATGGATCAGAAGAGAAATTAGCCCGATAATGGGTTTGCTCACAGTTTCCATAGTTTCCATGTATAAAATGGTGTCAAAAAACCTAATTCCTGTGGTGTGTGAGCCAATCACAGTTCAGCTCACGAACCTTGAACACTTGAAATGCATGATGAAGGAATGATGAAATGGCAACAAGAAATTACCTGGAAAATTGAGGCAAATGTCATTGTATAAAAATTGACAAGGTACATCGAATGCCTCATTAAAACGATACTGAAGTATGAATCAGATATTCAGCAAACTGCTAAATGTTGTTTAACAGCGTGTCGTTCGGAGCATAAAACCTATTGGGTTGAAACATCAACAAGTCGGCTTGCAGCTGAAGGGCACAATGTCATACAGGCGTCAATGCAACATATCGATTGGCTGAAAAGTCCCTGATCACAAACCATCAAGCTGTCATTTTTCTCTCTAATTGGATGGATGTAAAGTAGATTCTAACAGGTGCTTTTATGGGGGTCATAAAGGGCTGTGATCACGCAAAGGTCAAATCACCACCTTGCTACAGCTGATTACCCTTTGCCTTCAACTCATACAACAAATGGCTGTAACTTTGCATTTTAACAAGTTTAGCCTCTGGCAAGGTTTCATTAACAGCATTTTTCACCTGTTCACCATTTCCTTCATCATTTCATGACACAACACTCATCCCTGAAGACCAGGGGGCTGGGGTAGGGCCAGATGACTGTGCTTTCGTTTAGGCCGAAGAATATTTTACTTTAAAAGCGACTGCTGGGAAATTGCAGAGCCATCTTTATTCATCCAGTGAAAAAACACAGCATTCAACAAACAATATGTGTTTTCTTAATTTTACTGTTAGTCTCTGAGGATGCTTCACAGACTTATTTTTAACAGCTAAAAATCAGTTTTATCTGTCAGAAGGCTCAAAATTCATAAATGCTGCATATGGCTATTTTGATATTTAAAAAAAATAACTTGCAGAGTAAACTTTTGGCATTTCTAATGAATTGGAAAGAAACGGCACATGCACTGTGTCAAATCTGTGTCCTATAGGATCCACTAGTGGGATGTTATTATTCACCAAACTGAAATCTATTTATGTGTGTAAAACTTGTCTGATACTGGTGGAGATTACTGTTTTGAAAATTACTGCTGTGAAATGCTAGCTTGATACATTAAGACTGAAGACATTACTTTTTACATGTTTCTGTCTAAACAGTCAAATATAACAACTGTTCCCCACAATGTTGAATCAAAATCCCTGCTAACGTACTCAGTGGTAGAAATGTAGAGAGGTAACGATTGCGTTTGTGTCTTTAAGATATGATCAAATAGACCTTTTTCTTAACATTGCCTTCAATCATGCGTGCTGTTGCTGAATCCATGACTTGTCATGCACACATGTTAAAGAAATAAAAGGAAGAAAGATCACTCTGACTTTCTGTATCTTATCAGTCTGGCACAGCTGGGCAAGAGGATCACTGAAGGAAGGGGTAGGAGAGCTAAATTTCAAGGTCGCCGTGTATTAACATACAGAGTTTTTGAGAAAGGATAGATTCTTTGCCTACTCGATTCAATGTCATTCTGGTTTTTTTTTTTTATCCTTTCAGCTTAAACAGTATAAGTTGTCCAAAGGGACCAGGATGAAATAGCTGCTGTACCAATATCTTTGTTCATCACTCCGTTAAATGTTTTTTTCTTTCTTTTATAATTGAGCCTAAAGGGTAAATGGTGTCTGCCCAGCATTTAAAACACAAGAACCTAGAAAGTGGGCAGTGCAAAAGTGTCCAAAGACTATTCTGTAGAAATAAAGCAGACACATTTGAAGAGTTGAAGACATCTTTTTTAGTCTTGTCCTTACAGGCTGGGTTTGTATCCATGGCAACTTTCAAGAACCACTGAGATTTACCACGAGTGGAAACTATCCTTATTGTGTCATTTATTTCTGTATGTTTCTTTCTCTCCCACTTTCTCAAGGATCTCCAGAGAAAGAAAAAATGTGAAGAAGATGGAGTGGACAGAGCGAGGACACTTCAATATTTGCCTTTGCCTCATTGGCAACAGAGGTAGAACTTTGGTGAAACGATGTAGAAGCCCAAGATAGACAAAAACAAAGATACCCTAGATGAAATAATTGAACTTTTCCATACAGTATGAATATGCAGCATGCATGACGGTGGTTTGTCTAGAGCAGTAGGTAGTGAAGGAGAAAAAAGCCTTCAGCCGAAGCGATTACAGTCCCTGATGTCAGAGGCAAAATAGCTAAAAAAAGAGACACAAATCCTAAAGCATCACAGGTCATTAGTTTCAGACTATTGCTTTGAGTACTATCAATCATTTAAAATTTGTAAAGTCTCCACATACAAAAATATTGACATTTATAGTTTTTTTTAAGCTGTTCAATAATCTCTGCTTGAGATGCAAAAAACATCATATATAAATCTACTTCATTTACTCTCTACTTTATATTAAGTGTATAGTAGAAATCACATCCTAGTGGCGATTAGATTCAGGGGAAATTGAAAGTTACTTTTAAACACTGCTATTTTAGCATATTTCCCAGAAACAGCATTTTAAAAGTTTTGTCAATTTCTTAAAAAGACACTACAGATTTAAGAGATTTTTCCCTTTTAATTCTCTTTCTTAATTTCACATTAACAGAAGTGTAAAGTTGCAATACTAATTTATATTATGAGCATTATGAGACTGCACATGATCTTTAATTGGCCTAAGCACAATTTTAATTGTCTGAACCATTAAACGTTTCCTTGTCTCAATCAACCAATCAGCCTCAAGTTGACATTAAATTCCTTTGCTGAGAAGACCACTGTCAACAATATCCTGTCAGACGTTGAAGCATGGCCAAAACGGTAAGAGGCAGAATTCATCACAAGGAGCTCAACTCTTGAGGCTAATGAGTCTTGCACTGAGTGACGTGTATTCGCAACACACCAATTAGACTACAGCCAGCACTGTAAACCACCATTATTGTCAGTTGACATGTCATCGCCTAATGTTCCATTGGCAAATTAATATATGTGTGTGTGTGTGTGTGTGTGTGTGTGTGTGTGTGTGTGTGTGTGTGTGTGTGTGTGTGTGTGTGTGTGTGTGTGTGTGTAGGTGAGGTACTGGTCATAGCTAAACGAGAGCTGATTCAAATTTGTGTTCATGTCGTAAAACTACTAATTGCATGTACAAGGAATGTACTTGGTGTGGTTTTGTCATGTCATGTTCGTCCATGACTGATACTACACTTTTATTTATTTCATTTTTTTAAAGCAATTGCACCATCAGTTCAAAAAGAAAGAAATAAAACAAAGTTAAAAATGACTTTGCTGATTTTTTTATTTTTTTTTACAATAAGTACAACACTGACACATTTTTATAAACTAAATGTGATCATTGTATATAAAGATAAAGCATGGGTGGAAATGTGGCAGCTAATGACAACACGTGTAAATGAATAATGAAACAGTGTTATTTTGATGCTGATCTGCTCTGTTTTATGTATAACACATCTGCTTCCTGTAGCAGTACAGTGCAAGATCAATTTGTAGAGCAAAAGAAGATCAAATGTTTCACCTACTCACTGTCACATTTTGCTCAAAATAAACACAAAGATTACAAATGCTCCAAAATACATGCAGAACATCAGCAGATATCAACTTGACAGTGTTTCCTTTTGAAGATAGATGCCTAAATCATAATTCTGCTTTCTTGGAAATCTTTCTGTTTCTCAAGAAGTAACTGTTAAAACAGCCTTTGTGTGTTGTTTGATGAAGGCGATTGTACACGCTGTGGTGATGTTTCCCTCCATCTGTCTACTGTGAAACAGAGCCTGGGGCAACACTGTCAGACGAGAATGGCTTTCTTGGCTGTATCCTGTACATTCAGCTGAATAAAGTCCCACCCTGTATTCATGCGCATTTTTGCATTCATTCATTCGCACAATAGTTGGGAAAAACATGAAAACCCTCAAGAAAGTCTACTTGGACTGCTGATTTAAATAACTGGCAAATAGTAACTATTTTGATCACAGTTCTCTTTTACAAAGGGCTTCTGCCATTAATTATTGTATTGCATTTATATTTTGGTTGCTGTGTCTTGACTCGCATGCTATAAGTCTCATATTTGTTATTATCTTTTGCATGTAATTTAAATGATATTTTTTATGTTAGTAATGGTAGTGTGTGGTTTCTGTTTGAGTCTGACTTGGCCACAGCTGGCCACTAAATTGAACACACCTGTGGAGGCAATTGATGGGAGCAGGAGCACAGGGACAGGGTATGACTGCTGCCCAAAACGGAGCCACAGAGGAAACAGAACAGAGACACAGAGAGAACAGTCACACAGAGAGATTGATCAGGCGAAAAGCAGCTGCAGAGCCAAACCTGATGGGGGTCCAAGGAAGCGGGGCCACAAGTTGTAGGCCTACTGACCCAAGCCAGCTGTTCGCGGTCTGGACGGCTGGGACAAGTTGTCCAAACGGAGTGTGAGAGCCGCAAAGTGAGAAGATGGTTGAGAAGGGACTAGTGTGGTCTCCCGACTGGTGGCTGTTCATTAGTTCTTTTGGGCGATAGAAGGGTGTAACGGAGCAGCAGAAAGGATGACGCTAGCTAGCAGTTAGCCTACAAAGGAGGAACTGGACTGTGGGAATATCGGCCTGTCAACGGAGTGGCTGGACCAGTGTCGTCCAGAAAAGATCGTATTTATTGGACTTTGATATGTCTATGCTTATCTTGTATAACTTTAAATGTTTTCATACAAAGCCTGTTTTTTATGTTAGTCTTACTAACCTTGCTTGGTGCCTATTTTTATCAAGTAATTAAAAAAGAAAAGATAATTCAACTTGTTTTCTCTCTTTTTGCTAATTTCTACTGTTCAGCCCTGTTATTGTAAGAACATACACATGTCTGAGGCTCTCTCTCCTTGGTGGAGTTGTCACAACTAAGAACATCTCAGTCCACGCGTCCTTAAAAGTGAAAAAAACGGACATGATGAAGTTTTAACCTCCTAAGTATCACTCACAGAGGACTTATTAATCAAGATATACAACACTAGTTTAACACAGTGCCTCAAATCAGGACCAGTTTGACAATGCATTTGCCCTTGTGCGGTGAGGGTCACTGAATTGATTTCAAATAAAATTTTATGTGGGGAAGATTTCAATCTTAATTAGGAGCCTTTGTGAGGTCAGGAACCGGCCATGGCGGCAACAAAAGCAAGTGGAAAATACATTTAATGGAAGTGAGTATAGGGTGGGTGGAGGGGTTTGAAATCAATCAACGTCTTTGAATTAGCAGCCCTTTTTTTACCCTATATTTAAACATTTCATGTCGCTTTTTTTTCCTTTTCATACAGGAAAGGAGAATCGGAACAAAGTCACAGGAACACATGGTGAGATCAATACTCACACATATTTCACCTTCATTAACATTTTTTTGGGGTGTGACAGGCTAGAAAAAAGAATAGTGCTTCCATATTCACTAAGGAGTCATTATTTGGCTCTCGTCCTCCCCAGATGGCCGAATGCTTGATGTTCATGTCACGTTGTGTTGCATTTTCCCTGCCTTGAATGGGCTGTGTACACACCCATTGTTTGATGAGTAAAATTGAAGGCAAGCCTTGTTAACTGTGAATGCCCCTTTGCCAAAGACATGGCACTGCAAAGACAATGTGTGCAGACATCTCTTTCGCACTCTTGAGACTTCATGCTCCTTAGCTTGAGGCTTGAAAGAGGAAGCAAACTGTATTATGTGGGAGAAAAACTGAGAACTTTTATATGCTTTAAAGCTTTTATAGTTGAAAAAAAAATAATCCTTTACCATGATGGTTTTATGTTAAACTACCATGAGCCTCAGATTAGCTTTCATTTTAGTTTATGGCCAACTCCTTGCAGTGCACAAATTATCCCCTGACTTGACAGAGAACAGATTTTCTCATCTGTCATGGCTGCCTCTGCTAGCGCCATGAAGAGAAAATCTTTTAGATAAGACATAACATAAAGCATAACAAATATCAATCAACTTCTAACCACTGAATTTATCAACCAGCTCATTCAACCATTTACCCATCTATTCATCCATTCATGCATCTCTTCTGTTGTCTCGGGCAAGATCTCAATGTCAACACAGCAAGTAGTAATTCAGGCATCAGTGTCCCAACTTTGCACCCTAGATGGCAGATATTGTCCCCCTAGTTTGACCTTGGCCTTTAGTGAGCACAGTACATGTTCACTCCAATGTTGGAGGACAAGCCACCTTTTTTTTCATATTGAGGTGCCTTTTAATACATACTGTAACATGAATACATTTGATACCCAGTGTGCAAAGTGAAGGCCAGCAAGGGCTCGACTGGGCTGCTTAGAGCCCTGATCTTAACCCTACTGGACACCTTTGAGATGAACTGAAACACATTTGCTAGTCAGGCCTTGTTGAAATGCTGTTGAAACATCTGTGCTTATGCTCTTATACCTGAAAGGAAGCAACCGCCTGCTCCTCAATTTCCACAACAGTGGAGGCTGTTATAGCAGCATATCCAACCTGATCTCACAGAAATAAGTGAGATGACCACAACCTCTTAATTGCGCATTACATGGTGGTGGCACGTGTTAAAATGACATGCCGTCACCACGGAAACAATGCCAATGGACTGTTAATTACAATCCTTTGTAGTGGTGGACACACAAATTAACCACATCCACGTGAATATGCAACACCCATTATTATTATTACTCCACCATTATTATTATTACTAGTCACATTACTATTACTATTACCTGTACCATTAAGCATTTTAGCTTTACTTCCACCCTGAAGCCCTTTTGCTTTCTCGTTCTGCAGGTTTCCATGAAACGTTGTGGTACCTGGACCGTAGTCGTGCCTCCTGCTGTGAGCCGACTGACACCCACTGCTACTTCGATTATTATTATTAGTCACATTACTATCCCTATTTTCATGGCTATAATTCTACTGTAATAATTGCTGCTGTTATTATAAGTAGTATGAATCATTTATGTCATATACATTGAATGTGTTGTATCTCTGTTATGCTGTTCATTCTGTACACATGACATCTATTGCATTCTGTCCATCCTGGGAGAAGGATCCCTCCTCTGTCGTTCTCCCATAGGTTTCTTCCTTTTTTCTCCCTGTTAAAGGGGTTTTTTTTAGGGGAGTTTTTCCTGTGCCGATGTGAGGGAAGGACAGAGGATGTCGCATGTGCACAGATTGTAAAGCCCTCTGAGGCAAATTTGTAATTTGTGATTCTGGGCTATACAAAATAAACTGAATTGAATTGAATTGAATTCATAGAGATAGTGACAGGAACGTAGTTTCAGAAGGGGAGGGGCTGCCCTGGATATGCATGTAGGCGACAACTTGTGCACATGCACGCAATGATTCTTATTGTATACAACTGACGGATGTTATGTAGTTCATTTTCTAAAGTAACATCTGAAACATGCGTCAAAATAAAAAACAGCACTGCAGCATAGTGGCTCTAAAGCAAAGTTCATTAGCATCGTTGCAACAACCATCCATTGGACTGTCGCTATAAGCCAAACCAAACACAAGGCACTGCTAACAAATGCAAACAATATTAACAAGTTTTATGCAGACAAACTTAATGCAGGATAATCTGTGGTGTACATTTGGAGCGCTATTAATAGCCCAATTTTCAAACCATTTGTCCTTGGTATTGAAGATTTTCCCTCAGTCACTCGAATAAAAGTCAGAATGCTGACTTTGAAACATTTCCACGTACAAATTAGGACTAACGAATAACAACTGTATTACCATGTTTCATGCACTCAAACTTAGTGCAGGATAATCCGTACGTGGTGTACATTTGAAGCTCCATTTACCGTCTGTTACAAACCATACCACGGTAGCAGTAAATGGCGTCAGAATTTTCCTTGTTGATTCAGAACTCTCAGATCGTTGTATTTACACACACAATGCATGAAGCTTTACTAACTAGGGCTGCACTGAATGTTTTTTTTCTGCTTGTTTGGGTTTTTACATTTGAAGCTTCTATTGAGGTTTACGAATGAAGCTGTGAATATCTGTTCTTATATTTTTTAATGACCTTACTCCAAAAAACAAAATCCACAATTATAATAAATTGATTTGTTATGTTTTCTTTCATTTATACTTATTAAATCAACTTTCTTTAATTAATTCAACTCCTCAGTCCTCCTTATATGTGCGATAAGCGGGAACAGATTTTGACTGCAAAGAACATGTTGATTTTAAAGGTTAAAACTGTAACAAATATGAATGATTGGATCATCTTTCTGCTGCACGGTGGTGTGGTGGCTAGCATTGTCTCACAGCAAAAGAGGCCTGGGTTTAATTCCCTGGCTAGACGGGCCTTTGTGTTTTCACATAAAAGTTAAAATATTCACAACTTTTCAATGTCACACTGGACTGAGGCGGCCAATCAAATCAAGTAAGAGGCGGGCTTTAATACTTCACCACTGCCTTCCTGTTTTGATGCCGGTAGATGTAGTAGAAATGGACATCGATATTAGCAATAGTTAAGAGAGCTCGATGTCTGCATTGAATCAGTTTTTCCTCATTATTTACTTGGGACCGCTGGTTGCACACCCACCTTTGCTCCACAGACTCATCAGCTGTTTTGCCCGACTCGCTTTGCGAAGAGGTGTTTTTAAGCGTCCGCACCTGTTGCGACGTGTCTCAGTGTGATCAAGTCAGAGCAGCAGCTAAGACCCCCCATGGTACAGAACAGAGCCGGCATCAATGACAACATAAATGACATTAATTCAGACACAGCATCCTCCAAGAGGAGGAGCTGGGGTGGAGGTTGCACGCATCTAGCAGAGGAAGCAGCATGGGTAGGCAGGCTAAAGCAGCTTAAACAGACGTCCTGAATGAGTTTTTTCAATTAAATATATAGTTGGGAATCAGCTGATCCATTGGCAGATTGGGCTGCCTTGAGATGCTATCAGCTGATGTAGCTGGGATGTAAGCTGAGCTTGACTAAGTGGCCTGCCCAAATTTACGCCACATTCAATTTTACATTCTTATTGTAAGCCGATTCATGGTGTTTTTCCTACACCTAATGTTAGCTCTGCTGCCTAAAACTGGGCATATAAATGCACGTACTTTTGGAAAGAGTTGTTCGACAATAACAAATGGGAATAATGTTCTGGTGTATACAAATGTTGCTTCTGGGTCCACATAGTTTTGCTTATTAAGTGTACTAACACTTACTCTGAGTGCAAACTCCCATGAAGACGGAAAGATTACATCATCTGCAAAAAGCAGACATATTGATTCAAATGTTATCAAGACACAGACTCGGAGGACCTCAGCTGTACTCTGCTATTCAGACCATGAATATCCCACACTGAAGCAGTGAGATGATTCTGATCTGTCTAACAACTTCTGAAGACTGTGTTTGTGTCGGAAAACTCCATATTTACATGCCATTTAGTACGCTACAACAGGACTTTTTTAGTATGTCTGAAACTTTAATATAAAACCAATAATAACATGGTATTAACAAAATATTAAAGTACTCAAACATTGGAAGCTATGCTGGCATAAATATTCCACAATGCAATGCGTTAGTCTTGACCATATCATAACGGACAATAAAGGACAGCTCTGTAACGTCAATAATAAGTCACTGGAAGTGTCAGTATAAGATTAAACTTTGCTAGGCATAATTTATGTTTTAAATTAGTTCAGACTTCATGATTCTAAAATATCATTGTTTCTTTGCATGACATTGGCACTCCAACTGACAAAGAGGCTTCGGAAGTAAAGTGGAAATTATGGTTCAGTGCTTCCGAAAAGTAACATTCTTCTGTTTATTCTCAGCGTGTCTATGCTGTCAATTTATGCTATAATTATGCTTCAGACCACTTTAGCTAATCTTCCCCTCTGAGCTAGTAGTTAGCTCTTCCAGTCCACAAGATGTTTCCTTGAGAAATCAGTGGTCTGCATGAGTGATACTGTGTTTGTTTGTAAAGGCCTATCTAATCTAATGTATGAATGTTACTGATGAAAAGCACAGTTGATAATGGCCCCCAAGATGATTCAATGGTTTCTGCTCCCATTACCACTGTCACACAGGGATGTTAAATTGTTGCTAAGTACAGTTAAGGTTGTGTCACCTGAAAGGAAGAATCACCCTGTTATGTCTGAGACAGTTCACAGAGACGAGATACAGTGCACTGGCTTTTTTAAAGGGGACTGGTGAAGCAGAAAGCCTAAGTGACAGAAAGCAGGCTTGAGGAAGTGTAGCTTGACAGGGAGTGTGGTTAAGAGGGAATCAGCATGTTTAATTCAACATTTCTAAAAAAAATTGGGTGGACAGGTGTCATCTTACCAATAGGACAGACTTAACTTGAACTTTAACACTTTTATTTATTTTTATTGTTTCACCTGCTAAAGTGAAATTGTTAAAACCATTGGTGCAGAAGGATAGCAGCTAAAACGTGCAGAATGATTATCCAATTCATCTTAAATTCAAGGTGGAGTGTAATGATGGGAGCAAATGTGGCTTCAGTGCTCGCACTTTGATGTAGTGTATCCGTGATTAACAGGAAAGGAGATTGTAAAATGCTCCTAATTGTCCGTAAAATGTCCATGTAAAATCTCATAAAAGACTACATTAAATTCACTCATAGAGTAAACTTATTTACTATTTCTGATTGTGAATGAGTAATCCACATTTCTACACTTAAAGTATAGTGTGGTAATATCTCTCTGGTGTGGTAATATCTCTCCGGGCATAAGTGATTCATGACAGTTGAAGTCTACACTAATGCAGATAAACACTGTTAAACTAACCCTGTCCACTGAGTGGTCACAACAATACAAAACAATTATATTATTTTTCCTTTATATTACTTGCAGTTGGCAAACAAGGAAGTTGCGTGTTATCGCCACCGTTAACAAGGACTATGGTTGAGTAGATGGCATGTGACACATTGTTACAAATTGTAACACTAGTACTATGAACACACGCTGAGACCACACTCATACTTACACTTACATGCACCTTAGAATATGCCCGTTCCTCTGTTGTGACACTAGGTACAATACTGTACATATTCTAGTGTATATGGCTGGAGAATGTGCTCCTAGATCAGGTTAAAATGGGTACCCTTCGCTTTATTTCATCAATCTTTTGCTTGATAACAGGCTAAGTAAAGTCTGGGAATAGAGACTGATATTTGTCACCTCAAGCCGTAACATCAACATGACATGATAATATGTTTATTGAAAAGCTTCCACACAATGTTGCTTTTAAAGACGAAAGGAGAGAAAGGTTACCAGCAAATCAAAAATCAGTAAGCCATTTACATACTTGGCTAACAAACACATTTATGCAATAGAAAGAGAAGAGAGAGAGCGTTGCTGAACAGAGAGCCTAAAATGGATTTAACAGCGTGAACAATGAAGGAACTCAGCACTAGTACTCGGAGGAAAACTTTCCAAGGATAAGAAAAACAGAGCCAGAAGAAGTTGCCAAACAAAGTTGAAGCCTGTTACAGCGTAGGACACACACACTGTCTATGTCAAATTCTGTTCTGACTACTGATGTCCGCAAATGGGTAGGGATGTCTGTGCTGCAAAAAATAAAATGTTCTGGAACCAATAGCCTCCCTTTGTGAAACAGACAGTGGGGGTGTCGCTCTGCAGTCCGGAGATTCTCTGGGAAGAATAAAAGCATGTTTGTCTGAGAATGTCTGTGCATTACCACTCTGCCTTGGCTGGGGAAATATGTCAGAAGAAGAGGGTTCCAACAAAATGGCTGAGTTTACCTGCTCCAGCTCCGACTGATGCTAGCATGAAGTGAGGGAGAAGAGCAGCTCTCACCAGACTAAATGCTTATTGCTGCCCAGCAGGGGTGCAAAGAGGAAATAGCAAGCTACAAGACACAGGGACAGAAGGACCTGTGGACTCCCAGCTGCAAGAGCGACACATTCTACCAAAGGAGAGCACCCTTCTTCCTCCACACACGTATCATTTCCCTGACAACACCTTGAGTGCGAGCTGGAGTTGTTGGCAGGGACAATGGAGTCTTGTGTGTCAACATGCCTCTGAAAGTTTCCTCACCCCACTTGGATCCTAAGGTGAGGTAAGAGACTGAGGATCCAAACAACGCTGATGGCCTTGGACACCAGTAGCTGAGCTCTCGGGCAGCATGTTGGAGGCTAAATGCCACTGTGAGACCCTGACAGGAAGGGCAGCTTTGGATAGGGCAAAGGGTGAGACAAGGTCCTTCTTGGCTGTATAAGGCATCTGAAGGTGCTGCTGCTTTTTCAGTTGCCAAATCAGAGAGAATGCCCATTGGTTCATACTAGTACACTTAAGGACCTTGAGAAAAGACGATAACTTGATTCGCCGAATTACGACTCACATAATTCATTACAGAGGAGAGGAGAGTGGTCAAGGCCATTGAGCCTGATAGAAGACAAAGACAGAACTGCCTGATTGTTATGCTTGTCCTTGTGTTTACCCTTCATTCTGGCATATCTGCTTCTTTGTTATTGTCTTTTTGTGTTTTTAATAGAGCCTGCATTGTGTTTGGAAAAATGGCAAAATTATGAGAAAACATCTTTGATATGTGAAATATCAATCATGTAAAATATAGATGTTTGCCTTGACAACTCTTTCTTTTGTAATGTTACTTCAATAAAAGTATTTCTTTATGGATTGGGTTGTAACATGCAGCCTGCTAACCAAGGCAAATGGTTATTCCTCAGCGTTAGGACTTTGGATGAAATCACTGTTGTATGATTCCAGCTTAGTGCAGAGCCAAGGCCAAACAGAAGAGAAAAAAGAAACATTTTCTAAACTACCCACATTGCTTTGACATGGTCTAATAGCAGGAGGGCGACAGAAGAGTGGGAGAGGAATGGTAGCAGAATGGAGGGAGGGAAGCAACCCGGATGCCATTGCCAGGACAATGATGACCAAATGAATGAAATGTGTCCGCATCAACAGCATTTACAGATTGTTGTTGCGGTAGACGGCAACTTGCTTCAGGGACACTGCTGCCATCTGTGTTGCTTTCCTTCATAGGAATTGGTAGTATGCATTGTTATTAGAATCTAAGAACCAACTGAGAAGGTGATCTCTGTATGCTGTAAAGAACATTTATGTATATATTACTATGAGGTCAACACCAGTGTAACAAACCGCTCAAAGGAATGATAGAACACAAAGGCATACCAGGTAGGCTTGAAATCAACTACACATCCAGAAACAAGCCTGAATTATAATACTGTTACTTTGTGATGGCTAAATTATTCTGTGTACTTCTTCAACACAAATCTTTACATAACATATTCTATGTACCAGAATAACACAGCACACCGTGACATAATGGGGACTGCGCTCCCATTTGTGTTCACCTTGGATTTTAGGGTGAGGATTAGATTTTTGGTTAAAGTAGCAGACAGTAGGATTTAGAGGCATTTAATGCAGAGGTTGAAGATTCCATTTCTGCCAATAGTTTCCCTTTAATGCTACACACTGCTCCTTTAAGTAATTGGTAACAAATTATTCATTATTAGTTTGAGCTTCTCAGCGGCTGTGTGGTATTGCACAGAGAATAGATTAGAACACATTACACTGCTTTATGTCATTGTTTTTGGTTCATACATATTTGTTAGAAGTATAACATTTTTGCAAAAAAAAAATAATTCCCAGATTGTTAAATTCAAAAGACCCAAAGCCAATTGCTAAATTTTTCATTTTCAAGAATATTCTAAAGTGTTTACATGCCAGTGTTGTCTGCAAGAAACTCAAGTACATGATCATGGCCCCATCCCACACTGCCAGATGCTGTATTTAATGTGTAAAACAATGGATTTTACTCTGCAATTCATAGTCTTAACTTGATAGGAAGACCTGTATTGTTTCATGCTGTTGTGTGCAGTTATTTAATTGTTTGACTCAATTACACAAAGCTATATAAACGGGCCCTTGTTAGAGCATCTGTGTTAATGAGGGTCCATTAAACACAAGCAATGGTTAAAAACTACAAATACAGCGGGATGTGTGGCCAGATTTTCAACCAAATCCTCCAACATGTCATGAAGTGGACCTTTGAAAAGGAAGTAACAGGAAGCACAAAAGCAAAGAGCATTTAACAGCTGGAGACAACGGCACACACTCATTCAAATACACTTCCTTGCTGTCAGCAAGAGATTGTCACAATAGATCACACAGTAACTTCCTGTAGAGCTGTCTGTGTCAGTCCATCAGTCACATTAGCAATCTAAGTGGGGCTCAATCAAGTGCGGTCTTGGTGAGGGGGAATCTGTCTGTCCCTTGTATGTGTCCATCAGAGGGAAAATGTTGAGTATTGATTTCATGTCTGGAAAGCCTACAGACTGCAGCTGGAAGTGACAGTCGGTGACTCAGCTCTGTTTTGGTGACAGACAAAAGCTGAAAGAGAAACAGCTTCGAAGGTGCACAGAGAAACTATCAAGCAGATGTCTACTGTAAAGACCGAAAGTAATTTCATCATGACAATGTCATACGAACACTGGCTGCCAGCTAGTTAACGTAGCATCACTGAGCAATCTTCTTGCTTATTTCTGATCAGAAGAATGACAGCATTATGCCAGGTTTATGGCAGTGTGCCACTCCATGAATGCCAAGACAACGGCTCAGTGTAAATTTGCAATCATCTTCTTGCCAAGGAAAAAAAAAAAAAGAACAATTCTAAGAATAATGAAAATGATGTTATCAGTTTTGTCCTGTTTTCATGGTTGGTACACTGCCATCCCTGTTTGCTTATTGACTGTTGATGTTTATTTTTTATTGTTTTCGTGTGTTGGCAGCCAGGTCAGACCTTTATAATGAGGGCAAATAGAGAGGCCAGGCCGTATAAATCCAGAGCCAAGTTTGTGTGCCAGACTTAATTGCTAAATATAGGCTGCCAAGCTTTCTGTGAAGTGTAGAATTAATATGTGCCATTTTGCTGTTTGTTTCTGTCAAGTTTATTTTAATCACAGCATTACATCTTCGATTTGAAGGGGCAAGTCATACTTTTTACACAAGAAGAGATGCCTAATGACAGTCACTATCCAGGTGCACAGTGGGAAATTAGGGACAATTCTTAGAGATAAACCCAGTGAGAAATATTTTGTTTGGGAATATGAAAGCAGCAAACACAAAAAATAAAGAATAGTAGAAAAAAAACAAAACCATGACAAAACCCACCACATGCTCAAATTCTTCAAAGATGTGAATACTTGAAAAATAAACAGTTTAATTCTATTTTGAAGCGGACTGAAGACATTTTCTTTTTTCACTCAGGCAAAATGGCTTGTTTTCAATGTTTATTAACAAGCCCTTGAAGTCCCTCCCTCTACTTTGTCATAGCAACAATAAAATCCCTCTTCAATTTTGTTATTTGGAGACTAAAACAATTCTCTTTGAAGTGTCTGGTTTTTTTTTCCTCCTTTTTTTTTTTCATGGATGCAGATTTGGCTTGTAGCCATGGCTTCCTTTTTTTGTGCCACAAGATTTACATAAAAGCCTGCAGTCTGGAAAAAGTTTTGAACAGATTCTGGGCAAAAAGTAAACTAAGGATGTGCGACAAAATGAAAGCCTCAAGGACTGGCGGATGGGTGTTTGTGTGTGTGGGGGTGTTGGTGGCGAGTGGGGAAAAGGGGAGGGACACTGTAGGGGGTTGCTGGGTAGCTGAGCTTTAGCCTGGCTGCGTATGAGAGCAGCAAATCCGACTTGGTTGGTAAACAGAGGCTCCGGGGACACTTCTTTTGCATGCATGCTGCTGCGGACTAGATGGAAGCCCTCTGTGATTCTAATAGACTAAGCTCATAGAAATCACCGTAGAAAATGCCAATAAGGCTGTCAGCCACCACTACAGCACAACACAACACAGACTCTCACCCAAAACACATCGGCACTGGAAATAATACAAGGCGCAGACACGCACAAGCCGACAAATAAGGCTTTATCTGTGAGCTTTCATGGGTATACACATCCCCTTTCTGAAGAATAACCGAGTCTTAGCTAAAAGTATCATAAAGGGAATCATTTCTCTTTAATTTAACCCCCATTGACTTGGACTGGGCTAGTTCAAAGGAGGCGTATTCCTTTTCAACTCGACACAACAACTAACGAATACATTTTTATGGTTGTGACTTTCAAAGTGGAATGTCACACATTTTAGAGATTTCCAAACTGCATGTTATTTTATTTTTTGCCCTTGAACAGTTGAGGCAAAAGCTGACTTTAAATGGCATGCCAACTTTGTGCAGTCATAAGATTTTTGTACCCAAATGAGGGTCATATTCTGCTTCACAGAGCTAGAATTTTATCAACTTAGCATATCTGCTCGGTAGTCAGCGCCCACAAATCAGCAGCCCACAATTTTACACCCTGGTGACATCACAACTTCAAGGGTTCTGCCTCTGATTTCTAGCTTTGGGAAAGACTGATG